>NW_026634233.1:0-40939 GCF_024868665.1 Triplophysa rosa
CCTGCGTGTCAAAAAACGTGACGCCTCAAACATTGTAAAACGTTTTTTAAAGAACCAGAATTAATTTATATTAGACAAATATATAAATGTGGGTGTTTTTTCCTTTTGGTATTAAAGAAAAAAAATGTATGTTTTGCCCTATCGCACCTTCTGCGATGTGACTATCGCGGGTGCGCACATCGCGATGACGATGCTGAAACGATGTATATCCCTAGATACAATATAAAGCTTGCGTTTGTTAGATGTATGCATATATACGTATATAAAAACAATCACAAGATTTTGTCAACTTGATGATGAAAAGGTAAAACGCAGGTACTAAAACTCTAGCAAATTATAATCTATGTTCCTGGCAAGCCATTTTTTGTACTAAATTCAGATAAATTCAACTTTCTCCTGCTTTCTCTCTTTCTCTCATCTCTTGGGTTTAAAGTTGTCCATCAGACAAGGCCATTCCTTCAATCCTTATGTATTTCAGTGGCCAGGACTCTTTTCTTTGTCTTTATTTTTATTAATTCAAGTTTGCTTTATTAATTTTAGGAGGTCAGTAATAATGCCTGTCAGTTGTGCACACTGATGGACGTCAATGCTGTTTTAGAGCCAACAAGGGTGTTTTTTTTTTCAGTCTAATATGGCTAAAGATTCTATGTTACAAAAGTTGAGTATGCATCAAATAATGTGATGTTCTACATACACTGTTTTGAAAATCTTTCTTCCAGGAACATTGTGATATTGTAAATGTAGGGAGAGACAGTACTTGGATACGATTCATATCCATGTCCTCCATTGAGAAGTCAGTGCACTTAAGGTCTCCAGCACATACAGTACATAAGGAGTACATGGTTTTGTAATATACCTCCGTTATCTGACATCTGTACGACTGGATCCACAGCGCTGAGCAACGACTCTTAAAGGGGTCATATGACAGGGCTAAAACTAATATTATCGTTTGTTTTAGATTTAAGGTTCAAAAATGTTGTGTCTTCCACATACCATGCATGTTTGTATCTCCTCTTTGACCCGCCTCTCTAAAACGCGCTGATTTTTTACAAAGCTCATCGCTCTGAAAAGCGAGGTGTGCTATGATTGGCCAGTTAACCAGTGCGTAGTGATTGGTCAAATACTGCAAGCGTTTCACGGAAATCCAACGCCTCTTACCATATTCGGAACATCATGTTCCCACGCAATTGTACTGACAGGTGATAAAATGTCATCGGTACTTCCTTATATCAATTCGAACCCGAATCTGATACGGAAAATGAAGATGATCAAGCTGATACATCAACTTTACCAGCGCAACTTGAGCAGGATGTAAAGGATTGGTAAAGTTTTATTAAAAAAATATGATGTTAAATAGTTAAAAACTATAGCTTACTGTTTTACCTTCTATATACGAGGTTATAAAGACTATAAACAAACAACCATATACATCATACAGAGTTTGTGTGAGATAGAAACAAGCTCGCATTACAGCAGGGAATGGTATAAATAACGCGAGCGGTTTGGCCCTTCTTGATCAACCAGTGTTACGCCACGTCTCGTCGCGACTCAACAAAGACAATAAACCCAAAATAAATACTAAATATAAAAAGACATTATCAACATGACACTTGTTGCCTCTAGTGGGAACATTATTACTGATTATTAGGACTTATGTTGTCTTTTTTCACGTTGCGCACGTGTCTGCATTTGCAGTTCACAAACTCAACTCGCGTTAGTCTGTAACAAAGTCTTTTACAATAAAAATATACTTACAGGTTGCGAATCTGAAGCACCAGCGAAGTTGTAATGGTTGGAATGGCCCCACATTTTAACCAAAGCTTTCGTGCACTGCCGGCCTTGATCTCTCCCAGGTTCATGAAGCAATCATCTGTGAAATGCGCTGCACAAACTTGAACATTCGGATTGTACTTTTCTGGAACAGTGTTGTAAATAAAATGTAACCATTCGTTTTTAGTTGTCTCATCTTTTGGCATGGCAAACAAAGAGTCTTTCTTTTCGCAACAAAACACACAGCGACATGGCTGCGGCGGTGACGATACAATGAGATTTACAAGTACGCCCACCTCACTTGCGTTTAGATTTGGGCGGTCTTAAGTCAAATCATGTTACAAGTGACGTACATTCGTCGGGGTGTGGTTACACGAGGTGTTTCAGGCAGGTCTGGGTTCGCATTCGCTTTCAGATAGAATGCATCTTTTGTTCCGACACTTTAATTTTAGCAATTTTACGTGTCTAATACATGCATGGGCAACTTATAACACACCAAAGACACAGAAAAACACGTATTTCCGCCATATGACCCCTTTAACAGCAGTCCCACGCCTGTAGCTATCATGATAATTATCTTATTCTTTACTCGCTTGGTGGTGACAGTGGCGGGGGAAGGCAGTCCTCATTTAAACAGTCATTTATTTTGTCATTCTCAATTTGCTACTTGTTGCTGTTATGAAGTGGTGCCTTCACTTTGCGGCTATATTACACTTTATTCTCAAATAGCTTTTTAAATATACATGTATTCCTAAAATTACTATTCTCAGACACATGCTGCTGGTACTCCAGTAAATCTCATGTGGAGTGTGTTTGCTTTAGGCAGCATGTAAAAGTAAAAAATATCAAGTGTTAATGTTTAACAGGTCTGATGTCTTCTCGTGCTTCATGTGTGAGCTTGTTTTGGACCATTTGAGCTGGGTCTCGGTCTGTATGTGGATGCCTGCTTCATTGGACCATCATATATCACCATTTAGATTCATTTACGAGAATGGTTCTGTTTGTGTGTGTGTGTGTGTGTGTGTGTGTGTGTGTGTGTGTGTGTGTGTGTGTGTGTGTGTGTGTGTGTGTTTTTGTGGGTTTGTACGGTGAAAAGTGGGGTCGGAGTTGTGTTAGTTTGACAGATGTAGCAGATCAAAGTGAAAGTATTTTCAAAGCACGGGGCCCCATACCCAGTGGCGGAGCTAGAGTTTTATATATGGGGTGGCCAGGGGGTGGCCAAGGCTTCTTCAGGGGGTCCAAATTTGTGTGTAACCCTGACCTGGCATCGAATTATAAATAAATCAANGCTACAGTAAAATAAGTCCATATATGGTGTGCATATAGTGTGGGATGGCCCCTATAGAAACCCACCATCAGTTTTTTCTACTTATGAGAAATAATGTTTGTATAGTCAATTATATTGGAATAATATTTTTCAAACAAAATGCTTTCAAAAAACATACTGTAATTAAATCTGTTCAAATCCATGGGTACTGTAATTGCAAACTGCATAAACAGTTTTATTTGCAGGACAAAGGTCTAGAAGGCATTAAAATAATACATATTTAAGATACAGACAGAGACATTGGTTTCACAATATAACGTTACAGCAATCATAATGCAAACATTCGGAGAAAAAAACCTGCATAAATTACGACAAAAACGAGATATTCTAAACGTAAAACAAGAAATATGTTATTGACAAGAGACGCGGATCATCTACATTTAAATAAAGCTTTACAAGCGGTGTTTCCGTAATGTACCGTAAACCACTCAATAAGCGCGCATCTGAACCTAAACGGCGGCTGGCTTGACCGTGTATTTTCAAACCGCGGCTGGCTTGACCGCAGTCCGCCACGTGCCACGGCTTGCCTGCAGGGACTTTGGATTCATCAGCATGCATGCACCACCTGACGAGATAAAATGGATTCTATATTTAAACCGTTGAGTTTTATTTAAGTTACAAGGACGAAAACAATTAACGTTACATGGAAAACATGCCCTTTCTACTGTGTTGCAATGTCGCGTCTCTGGTTGACACGGAGCGACAATTACAAATTACTTTACACGAACTGCGTCAAAAATATACCCTAAATGCTTCACTGGGTATTCATGGATGTTGCTGAACATTTCTATCGTAAAACGCATTAAATGCGTTGATAATTACATCGTATGTTGCACTGATTTACCATTAACAGAACCTCCTCAAACTTCTGTAAACAGCAACTCTCTTCTTCTTTGATTTGATTGGCCAACATAAACATTTTGGCTGACTGAGCTGAGCAAACACGCCAAGAGTTTACAATATAGTTAAAACCATTGTGAAATAATACTAATTAAAAACTCACCGTTAATGCAGACAGAAGAATGTTTGTCAGGGTCACCAAGGCGGAAAACTGAGAGACATGCAGGAGATCCTTGATCTGCTTCAATCTCGCAATACTTGCAGTAAAAACCCTCGAAAATATTGAAAACAGTTGTTTCAAGAAGCATGTTTTAGTTTAAACAACAATTTTGCTCGTTAATTCAACTTTCACCCTAGCTGAGAACCAAGAAACTTACATTTTCTTGTTGTCTCAACAATTTATAAAAAAATTGTTGTGTCTACAAATAAAAATAAGTTTTATTTAAAATAACTGTACTTTTTACAGTGAGTGGATGGCTTCATTTATTCATTCACAACGTAATATTCTGTTCTTAAAGAGTACATTCCTCGAGATCATAAAAAATACATTTCATGAAGTGTTTAATTTTGCCGTGTTTGAATGTAAGCAATCTGCCAAGTTGTAAATCCGAAGGTGAACGAATAACAAAGTTATTAGCTTATAAAAAAGGTAATCGACTCTGAATCACGCGAACAAGCCATGACCTGTCCGAATCTTTAACCACAATGTACCTACGTCACTAGAAAAATCCCCGCCTACTGACTGCGAAAACTTAACTCTCTCCTCCCCAAACACTGTACTAGCTCGTTCGTGACGTGTGCATCATGTCTAAGAGAAGCTGTGTTCTATGTAGTGAAACGAAGTCAGTCTTATTTTCACTACCAAAGGAAGAACTTCTGAGGAAAAAATGGTTACTATTTATTTTTCAAACGACACCAAAGGAGTATAAACCGAACGTTTTACTTTGCGCGCGTCATTTTACCGAAGATTGCTTCATCAATCTTGGCGCCTTTACTGCAGGATACATTAAACGTCTTTCCTTAAAAGATGTTGCAATACCAACTTTATTTGGACCTGTAAGCTCCACCGAATCACAACCTGTAAGTGTGACTCTTTATTTTTGTCTTTACTTAAAATTAAATTTGTGTGACGTTATCTCATGTCTGTGTTTAGCTAACGTTACCGTTATTTTTGGGGTTGTTACTGTTTGTTTACCTAACGTTAGCTATAAACTCGTTGCGCTAATGTAAGTGTTCAACCATATTAACTCGCAAAGTCTTTATTTCAAGAACTGCGTGGTGTACTATAGTTATAATAACATCTGAAGATACGAACACCGTACAATGTATGCCGTGATAATTAACTGTTACAAGAGAAGTGTCTAAAACAGTCCTTTTTCTTACTGGCATCTGTATAAGGATTAAAGAATGATTCGTCAGACTCGGGCTCGAACTGGTAAGGTCAAATCGACGCCATCTCTCTCTATACACTGTTAATATCCAACCACCTGCAAACCGTAATACAGCAGTAATGATAGGCGGTCCATTTGCGACACATGCTGAACGCGTTTGACCTATCACAGCAGACTAGACCATTTGACCAATCACAGCAGACTAGACCATCTGACCAATCACAGCAGACTAGACCATTTGACCAATCACAGCAGACTAGACCATCTGACCAATCACAGCAGACTACACTATCTGACCAATCAGATCAGACTACGCTGGCGGAAAGGCGGAGATTACACAGATGAATCGCGGAACGAATCATTTGAGAGTCAGTCAAGAAGTAAGGTAATAAAAACTGCTTATTATTACGAAATAATAGTATTTTTACATCATGTATGTACATAAACTTGTTGTCGGACACTCCATAAACCAAAATAAGCCCTTAAAAATATTGAGGAATGTACTCTTTAAAGATTCTGAGGCCGGATTCACATAAATAGAAAATTATTTTTAACTGCCATTTTCTAAAAATTCTAATTTAAGAAAAAAGTTAGGAATGTTTTGTATTTCCGGAAAAAAAAAATTCAGTTCTTAAATTTTCTTCTCAAGCTTGATCTCAGGTAAAAATGTATAGTATACCAATTCCCGAAACCAAAGCTGTCACAAATGTCATCTTAAAGTATGGATTTCTGAGCTGTCTTAAATTGTTTTAAATCTCAAAAGGTATAGAGGTTTTACTATTCTATTTGGTTATTTCCCATGTGACGCGTATTGTATTGAGCCACAATCGTAATTTTGACTGTTTACTTTCCATTGAGGAATTGTTATATTGATAGATAATGATAAGGTCTATATTTCAATACTTCAGTTGTCATTATTAAAAAAGTGCTTATTTCATTTATTTAAGGGCGCACACTGTAAAAAAAATCCTGTAAAATTTATAGTAAACTACTGGCAGCAGGATTGCCAGCCAGTTACTGTAATTTTTACAGCCACAGTACTGTAATTTAATTTACAGGCATTTACTGTAATCGCAGAATACAGGAAAAAACTGTACTTTTTAATAACAACAGTATAATGCTGTATTTTTTACTGCTTGATTTTAATTTACTGTATTTAGAAGAAATACATAAATGACTGTATATCCAGTATGTTTTGCATATTGTTACTGTTAGTTAAAATTTAAATTGATACATGTAACTGAAGTGAAATATTTCAAGAGTTTTGTTTTAATTCTGATGGCTACGACTATCAGCTAAAAAAATCCAGTTTATCAAAATATGTAGATGCGGAAATAGGTAACAGCTGTCACATTAGAAAATTCCTTCTGAACCAGAAGCAACGTCAGAAGCATCTAACCTGGGCTAAAAAGAAAAAGAACTGGACTGGACTTGCTTGGTGGTGCAAAGTTCTTTTCTTTTTTCAGATCAAAGTAAATTTTGCATTCAATTTGAAAATCAAGGTCCCAGTCTGGAATAAAAGTGGAGAGGCACAGAATCCAAGTTGCTTGAAGTCCAGTGTAGTTTCCACAGTCTGTGATGATTTCGGGTGCCATGTCATCTGCTGGTGTTGGTCCACTGTGCTTTATCAAGTCCAAAGTCAATGCAGCCATCTAGCACAAGATTTCGGAGTACTTTTCTTTTCCAGCAGGACTTAGCACCTGTCCACAGTGCCAAACCTACTTCTAACTAGTTTGCTGAACATGATATTACTGTGCTTTATTGGCCAGCCAACTCATCTGACCTGAACCCCAACTCAAATTTATTTTTTGCTGTAAGTCGTAGACCCCAGAAGAAAAACTAGAAAAACTCTTCAAATATTTCACTTTGTGCATAGTGAGTGTAGAATATAAGAAAGTTTGTTTTTGGAACTAAATTACAAAAGAAAAAGAACGTGTTCATGATATTCTAATTTGAAATGCACCTGTATACAGTCAGAGAAAAACAGAGGACAACATATACAGTCAGAGACAGAGAATAATAAAATGATGTAATTCAATGATGAGATCTGTGTGCGTGCGTGCGTGCGTGCGTGCGTGCGTGTGTGCGTGCTTCTTACTTTTCATCAATTACACTGAAAATTCATCATTGTGCTTAGAAGAGAGGCAACATGTAGGTCCACTGCAACCTGTTTCTTCTGTATCCTGTCATTTTAGATGACGCTTCTTGTTCCACTCTCTGGATTAATGTCTACAAAGGGTCAGGAAAAACAAAATGTTATAAATTAAATATATAGAATATATTATATTAAAACACGTGAATTAAATCAGCTTGCTAGTGTTAAATACTAATAGGGGAGTCTTCTAAATAATTTGCCCTAAAAAAATCCATCTCTCGTTGAGAAATATTGGTTTAAATGTCTTAACAACAGGTATATAACATTAACATATCTATAAAATGCAGGTAAGGAAGTTGTTCAACCATTACCTTTCAGTGGACTCCAAGATACACGCTGCCCCATCCTGGTACTCAAGACTGAATATGTAACATGCTATGAACAGAGTGGCAAGGCCAGACATGAAGTTGTGCTGAGCACCTTCACACACAACCTAACCTTCAGTAGTCAGCATCCAGAGGCCACCAGTCAAAGTGTGTCCTAAAACAAACAATACCACATGTGACAATAGTTAATAGTTACTATACAATTTTTATCTTTAAGCTTTTTACATTTAAACTACATTTTAGTATAAGTGACTCACTCGGTTGTTAAAACAAACTCTAAGCAAATTACACAGAGTACACTTAGAACCGTACTTACACAGAAATTTAAGCCAACTAGGGATGTCACGGGCAAGAAATTATCACACTGGTATTTGTAACCCGTCTCACTCGCACCCGCGATCGGTCCTATTTGGGAGACAGACCTGCCCTAACGATGGGGGTGTCGCTAACGTCTTTTGCTACAGCTCTCAGCTGGCCTCCGTTACATACAGTATATCTAGCTGGTTACGTACGTTAATCCAACACTTTACCGGGCTATCCTCCGTGAACACCGGTTGACCGCAAACTTTGTGAACGCGTTTTAATTTTGGCGCTCGATTTAACGGATGACTGCGTTTGCAAATTTGAATGACACCACAAAATAATCACGACCGAGTGTGGTATTCAACACTAAATTCCCGTCAATCCCAACTGTTGAAGCATGTAACTTTTACCGTGTCACTACAGCGGGCGCGATGTTCAACATTAAAAAAACAACCGTCAACTTACTGTAGCTCGTCACATACCGCCTTCGCTCCTAATGTGGACAAAAACTCAAAATAACATGAAAAACTTCTGTCCTCAGATGCTATAGCGACGGAGAATGTTTGAAATCTTACCGCGACCGCGCTGCTGAAACCCCGCGCAAGACTCCTTTGTTCCCCGCGGATGGAGGATGCGTGAAAGGGGTTACTAATATGAACCGCGAATGTATATACCTCTATACCAGTATACTAAATATGAAAAAAAAACTTAATAAGTCACTTACCACAGGTGTGAATCTTGCGCACTACCCGAATCTCGACTGTTGAAGATGATTCCGCCATTGTAGATTTGAAATTTACAGCAATATTCTGTACATTTGAGTTAATCCGTCACGTGACCCCAGAATGCATTGCACTTTACAGCAATATTCTGTATTATTTAAAAAACAGGCAGTTCTGTAAAATAACGCTGTAGTTTTTACAGCAATTCGTTACAGTGCAGTTCATCTGTATCTAATGAAGAAATATTTATATGTAGGCTAAGAATATAGTCGCTGTCCTCCATTGTTGCGAAAATCATTTTTTTTTATTTCAGTTACAAAACAGCCAAATATTTTAATATTCAATGTATTATAAAATGTAAAAGTAATAATAATAAACACAAATTTTCATTCAATTTATTTAATGGGTTAGGCCTGCTTTAGATATGTTAATGTGCTTTTCCCCCCATGAAGACACTTTCTATTTCTTGATTAATTATTTATTTATATTTTGAATAAACTAAATTTTGTGATTCTTTCAAAGCCATTTTGAATTTTTTTTATACTGAATAAGTTATTGTTCATAGGGTAGGCAACGTCGGTCTTGGAGTGCTGCTGTCCTGCAGATTTTAGCTACAACCCTAGCAGTGGGCCCAATCCCAAAGGTCTAGTCACATACTTCGGTTTTCAAACACTCTCATAAACTCTCAATTATCATAAAGCAAACAACAACCAGCACAAAACAGCAAGGGAGCACAAGGCTGCTGAGAGAAGTGAAGACCGGTTCTTTATACACCCCTTTATGGATGACGTCACGGTGATGGCATTAGGGCTCTCACTAAATCCTTGAGTTTCGAGTCAGATCCGTGGGCGTGGCTTGTTGGTTTTGACTATATAGTTGGTGTTTCAAGTCTTACGAAACCTTTACCCTAACCCACACCCTAACCTTACTCTAACCATCTAAACTACCTATGATTGTTAAAATCGCCAAAAAACACTGTTGTGTGATGACGTCAGACTCGAAACACCAAGGATTTAGTGAGAGCCCGGCATTAGCTTGAGCGGCAAAACAACAAGTGGAGGCGGCCAATACAACCAGCACACATTCGGCTATATAAGGAGTTTAAAATATCATATTGTTGTGTTGTTTAGTGCCACAATCGACAGAATACAGTCTCCAATTTGATATTTTAACACATACCTGCTGCCATTGCCAAACAAAAACACTAACGACAGCTGTAGTTAAACACAATAAACCGAGTGGACTTGAACAGAAACCATCATCAAAAACACTCATGTTTCATTTCATAACACTTAAGATTAAAGGGGCAGTCGTGGCCTATGGTTAGAGCGTTGGATTTGTGACTAGAAGGTTGCTGGTTCGATACCCAGGGCCGGCGGGTAATGACTGAGGTGCCCTTGAGCAAGGCACCTTACCCCTACTTGCTCCCTGGGCGCTGCAGTGATAGCTGCCCACTGCTCCGGGTGTACGTGTGTTCACCACTTGCTGTGCGTGTTCACTACTCTCTGGATGGGTTAAATGCAGAGGTCACATTTCGGGTATGGGTCACCATATCTGACTAATAGGTCACTTTGACTTCACTTTAAAAAACTATCTTTTGTTGGTGTGGATTAAAATTTGGGTATGTGTGTAAAAATATCTCACGTATGCCCAAATCAGAAACTGGGGAACAAGGTTATTTTCACGTAGTGTTAACTTTTGAATGCATAGGGTATGCTAGCTAACTTAGTTATACAACTAGCAGGTAACTATCGGCCAGAAACAAAACATAAAGGAAACTGTTTGTCATTTCTTTCTTCATTATTTAGTTGTCACAAGTGCATTAGTATAAAGGGAGAGGGAACAGTGAGAAGGGAACGTGATATGCTGGTATGTTTTAGTGATGAAACGTTCGACACAACGTGTGCACAAACACATTTCAAAAGCAAACATTTGTCTTCTGTTGCAAACACTTTTACCGTAATGTTATATTTTGGGATATATCATATAAACAAAGTCATTCATGTACAAGACTGAAATAATTGGCAGAGAGATGTTGAAAATTCATTGTCAAAACAAAAGCAAGGTTGAAACCAAATTTTGTATTTACTGTATTTTTTTGCTGTAAGCATGTGGTTGTGAATACTGTACACAGTACAAAATATATATTTTGTACTTTCTGGAGGGACTCACAACATTTATGTTCGCATAAACTGTGGCACATTACAGTAAGGATATTGTTGCGTATTTCACGAATTCTAATAGCATTATTGACCAAAACCGAATTCATGATAGCTGTCTCTTGCTCTTCAGTGAACATGTGACCTCGCCCACCATGAAACCTTCACCTTTTCACTCTGTAGAAGATTCAGGAACAGTGTGAGTGTGTGCCATAAACTGTAACATAATATAATACTTTATATGTGGTCAGAATGTCTTCTTCCTGTCGGCTGTACTGTTGTACAGTTTGATACCTCACCAGACTGTGACCAATCCAGTGCACTGTAGTAAATGAACGCAAGGGTACTACTGTAAAATATATGTGTTATAACTTACTGTTTGTTATGCTGAAATAGCTATTACAGTTTGTGTACATTAGAACATCTGTACATAACAGTAGGTTGTTACATAACTGTTCTCATTTCTAAAGGTTCGAATTATACTTGCCACTGTAAATTGACTCAAATTAGGCTAGACTCTCTGCCCAGCCTCTCTCGTTGTTACAGTAAACCGTGGTTTATCACATGATCAATGACTGTGGCCCTAATCTCATTCGAGACCACACTTCTTGTTCCTCATCCTCTTCCTCCACTTGTTCCCCTTCCAACTCCTCCTCCTCCTCTAATTTCACCTCTACCTCATCCTCTGGCTCTCCCTCCAACTCCCCTCACTCTGTTCGCATTGTTCGCATCCATTGTTCAAAACCTATAACTTGACCCTAGGCCTCTTCTAAAGTCATGATTGGTTGGTGGAAAGTAAAGCGATGAGTGTTTGCACATGTGAGGAGTTAGTGTGAGGCACTGATGAATTAGTGTGACATTTTGATTGGTTGTGTTTGAAAAAGGAAATCAATATACTTCCTGTAAGATTTTTGTGTGTTACATAGAGAATTGTGTGTTGTGTTTTGCAAAAGTGTTTTATGAACTGAAAACTGAGTCAAAGGTCGAGAATTAGTGTATGGTTTTGACGATTTGGTGTATGGTTCTGGTGTTTGAGTGTCAGGTTTCAGAAATTGTGTGACAAGTAAACATTTTGTGTGTAAGCAGTTGAAAAAAACTGTAAACCTGGAAATATCAACTCCGTTGTGAGTCAATACTTTAACCCAACCACAAGGGAGATACAGAGATGAAGGGAAGAACAGCAGGCAGGAGACGAAGTGATGTTAAATAAACTGAAAAATGATTCATTGAATAATCTCAGTTGTGCTTTAATGCTCAGTCAAGCGCTGTCAAACTTCGTCTGACTAAACTCAACTCAACTTTATTTATATAGCGCTTTTACAATTTTCATTGTTACAGATTCAATATGTGTTTTTAACCATTCAAGATTACAGTATCAAAACATTGTCTCATGACGTTATTATGAACCTTGAGATGGAGACCATTGATACTCATATCAGCATAAGAGACAATACAACTCCCAACGAGGTTAAACAACAGAAAAGTAAGGACCAAATAATACGAATAGAAGTGAATTATAAAATAAATGAATGAATACATATGATAGATGAATATTGTAATAAATGAGATAAATGAAATAGAATAATAAAATAAAACAAGAAACAAGTGTATGTTTCTATCCAGATCTATCAGATTCGAGAGATAAGAGAGCATATCTTGAATAATGACACCATATTTAACAACATCAATGTGTAAGCCTGTCGACCATACAACACAACTTTACAAGGTGCCATTTGAGAGAAACTCTGACAGAGTCAAGAATCTGCGATATGACTTTGTAGCGGTATGTATGCAACACTACTTCCAGTACTTCAGACATACCATATTTACTCATCTGTATATCCTTTTGTCTGTTACAGAGAGTATTGGAGATGGATGCCCGTGTAATTCGCCATGAATTTATTTATGTGTATGAGGTTGGCTTCAACCTCACCAAAACCAGGCACCGCGGAAGAAATGTAATAGTGTGGCGAACCACAAGTAATATGAGAGGAGACATTCACCAAGGTACTGTACCTTTAAGGGAGGGAGGAGTTACTTGTGTTGTTCCTGTTTTGTAATGTGTGTGCTGTGGTTTTACTTGACTCGCTGTTCGGTGTGAGAGTTATATTAAAGTGGAGAGTAAGCGGACCCGACACATCTTCGTTTTTGTCTCCTCGTTTATTGCACTCCACAATAGGACAGAGGGCAATTACCAATGTCCCTGGACAGCGTGGGGGTAATATAACTATGTGTGCTGCCGGGGTCCTTCATCACAATGCCACACTGGGTCAACACCTACAACACCAGCCATATGCTCACTTTTCTGGATGCAATTTACACAATGCTTCTACCTGATCCAGATCAGGAGCCTGCTAGATTTGTGGTTACATGGGACAATGTTAGTTTTCCCTGGACTGTTCTGGTCCAAAACAATTTGTAGTTTTGTACCTACCCCCATATTCACCTTTTCTAAATCCCATAGAGGAGTTCTTCTCAGCCTGGCGCTGGAAAGTGTATGATCGCCAACCCTATGCCCGCATGGCGCTTCTCCAGGCAATGGAGGACGCATGTGGGGACATAGAGGTTTCCTCTGTCCAAGGTTGGATACCCATGCTAGGAGATAGTTCCCTCGATGTTTGGCAAGAGAAAACATATCTTGTGATGTGAACGAAGTATTGTGGCCAGACCCAGCCCGGAGAAGAGATGAAGCATCACTTAGCACTGGTGACTGCCCCCCCACCAATTCCTGGACTGCCCCGACCGGGACCCCACACACACAATTGTGCTCTTTACTGTATTCTGAAGAATATACTTTTGGTTTACATATGTTTATGGTTTTCTTGTATGCTACTGCATACAACAGTAATGTTTGACCTAATAAATATTTTCTGTTTCTACATTGCATTGGTGTTTACAGTGTACTTGTTACCCCTCTCAGCAGATTGTACTGACATGTAGATATAAGCCTATGAAAGACCAAAGAGCTTTAGATTTAGAACAACAGTGTTTACGTGGTATATCCAAACATTTACTATTATGAAAGAAGTGTTTGCCATTTGCTTATACGGCTTATAGACCGTTTCAAAGCAAAAAAATAAACAAACGTTACTGCGCATGCACGCATTCGTGTACTGCCCTTAACTTTCAGTACACATTTGCAAATAATAGAGTGCCTGTAGATTATTTCTGATAACAAGCAAAAGAAACCGAGAAGAACCGTTACGTAATAAAATTAACATGCAACAAAATTCAACAAATCGTTTATTTAATACAATTATTATACAATAAAATAAGAAAATTAAATAATAACATAAATTAAATAAAATCTAAATAGTTATATTTTTTAGACACTAGTCAGACTGATAAACAAACACAAGACCGGTAGTTACCTGCAGTCCCGCGTGCTAGTCTGATGAAACGGTCTATACAGGAAAGCAGTTAAAATTACAGTACTGTAGGGTGACCATGCCTGCCATTTCTCCTCGGGACACGTCCTGTCCAGGATTTTGTCTGCGTCCTACAGAGGTTGCATTTGTCGACCGCATACATCATAGAGGTTGTCTCGTTTCAGTTAAAAAACATAAAATGAACATGTATTTCTTTTAAAGTAATAGTTCACCCAAATTTCTGTCATCATTTACTCACCATCTTGTCATTTCAAACCTGTATGTCGTCCACGAACGAGAATCAGCGGGTCCTTTCGTTCACTCGTGTATGGAAAGGCGAATGAGCTTAAATTGCATTTTTATTGGTTAGATCTATTGGTTAGATCTTCCACTGAACGAATACGCCCATACTGACCAAGTCGCGGTTAAGTCTGAACGAGAGAGATTAGTGATGGAAATTATGATTCTTTTGAGTGATTCGTTCTTTTTCAGTTCGTTCACCAAAATGATTCGTTCACTGATTCGTTCAGTGACCATTTCTATAATACGCCAGCAGGTGGCGAAAAAGAGTTCTGTTATGTCAACGAACGTATTAATGGACATATAAACTGATTACAGGCTTTATTAAAATGTGTGTCTCTGACCTACTCATTAAATAAATAAAATAAGTCTAAATAAGTGGTTCAGATGACCAACGCACAAGGTTTTTCTGCATAATAAAAAAGTTAATTGTTTGGTCATTTACACATTCATAAATCTGGGATTATTAAACATGAAGTTTATGTATTTTAAATAAACAAGCGTGCAAAGTAGCCTACCTGTAACTGCGCTTTGCATCCGCTTTCTGCTGATTACTGAACGACACTCACATGCTAAATGACCGACCTACAGTGTACACTCTTGTTCATTTCGCTTTATAAATCACAGATCACCTGCAAGTGTGTGGACGTGAATCAGCCTCATATCCCACCCTGTACACGCCATTTTTTACCCATAAATATTCAATGCAAATTCAATGCACCTGAAATGCACCTCATAAATACTGATTTGTATTTTAATGAGCCTGGCATCCAATCTGCTTGTTGAGCCTGACGTCACGCGTCATAATGGACGTATATAGTTTCCGGGTCTAACCGCTATCAGAGGCCATAGAAAAATAACAAAAAAAATGATGTAAAACTGATGTAAAACTAATTACATTTTAAGTACATTACATAAACTTTACAAGTTTAAGATGGGGTACCGAAATGTTTACTTTATATAAAAAATAAACAACTAACTGCAAATGATAGCTAGCAAATTATTTTAAAATAATGTTAGCACATGAAAGCATTGCAAATAAATTGTTTACTTTACGTTCTTTGTGTATGTTTTTGACCAGCAATCTATGTTTAATGAAGAATTGGTGTAAATTACAGTAGAAGTTAAAGAATATCTGTCTGTAAGGATTTTTTGGTCACCCTAATAAAATCACTGGGTCTTACCTGGCCACCTCTAAAACAAAGTTCTGGCTACGTCCCTGTTCATCAGGCTCCGAAAATTCTTCAAAAAGAACACAAAGAATGGCCTTCTCATCTGCCATAGTTGCAACTCTTGCCATCACAACAGGGTGTTTAACCTCACCACCGTTTCCGTTTGAAAAACGTTTTGTCGGGGCTGAACGTATGGGATCAGAATCCCGCCAAAAGTATTGCGGGCATATTTAAAAATATAATAAGTGTAAATCAAAAAATTTAAACTGTGAGTCAGAACTTTAAACACATTTTAAATTGTATTGCACAAAATTGATGTAAAACTGCCGAAAACCCCCGATCCCATCCTTTATCTCTGTAACGAAATCACAGTTGTACCTGCAAAAACAAGAACAGGTTGAAAACACAGAAGACAGACATACCCACATACAAAACACTCCACACACACAATATGCACACGTACTAACACACATAGACATAGAGACACACACACACACACGGATGCGCACGCACGCAGACACACAAAACACACACACGTGCGTACACAGACAAGTACGCACACACACACACACACGCTCAGTGAGAGCACACATTTAGGATAAAGGAGAGAGAAGCACAGGTCAAATATAACAGACTATAAATTCCTATATGCAATATTAATTAAGTAAAACTTTAAAATTCTAAAGCAGCCCCCCCGGCCAGGCAGATAGTGCAAAAACAGTATGCAAACGGTGGCGAGGAACCCAAAACTCTAATCGAGAAAAAAACCCTCAGGAGAACCCAGGCCCAACCAGGGGATTCCAGTTCCCCTCTGGCAAAAGCTGCTGCCTCTGCACAAGCTCCAGAGAGCTTGCACAACAAGGCTAAATAAAATAAATAAACTTAATAATAAAATAAATTATAGTTTAAGATTATCATTAATAATCTAATAGCATTTGAAATTTTGTGGTGAAGACATGTCAAGAGACCGCGTCCTTCTTTATCCAGCTCTATCATCTCAGCTCTTGTCAGGTCCCCACTTCCCATTCTCCGCTCTACCATCAGGTCAGGCCATGAACTGCATCCTGCTCGCTGTGGTAACCTTGGAACAATGAGACAAGACTGGCTGAGAGTAGAGTACTGTTCTGTACTCTTTGATGCAACAAGTACATCAGTTGTGTTTTTGGTTCCGGTTGATCTAACTAATGCAGCCTAAACCCTCTGAAGATTTATATTATGGAAGAGTAGTGTATGCAAGATTAAAAAGATGCGTCTTTAGTCTAGATTTAAACTGACAGAGTGTGTCTGCCTCCCGGACAGTGCAGGGAAGACTATTCCAAAGTTTAGGCGCTAGATAGGAGAAGGATCTACCACCTGCACTTGATTTTGAAATTCTAGGTATTACCAACTGACAGGACGCCTGAGAGCGTAATGCACGTGAAGGACTGTAATACAAAAGGAGTTCATTCAAGTACTGAGGAGCTAAACCATGTAAGGCTTTATAGGTAATAAGCAAGATTTTAAAGTTAACGCGATGCTTTATAGGTAACCAGTGCAAGGTTGACAGAACCGGGCTAATATGTTCATACTTTTTTGTACGTGTAAGAACTCGAGCTGCCGCGTTTTGGACCAATTGGAGTTTTTGTAATAAGCCTGCAGGGCAACCACCTAACAGTGCATTACAGTAATCTAGTCTTGATGTCATGAATGCATGAATTAACTTCTCTGCATCTGAGATTGACAGCATATGACGTAGTTTAGATATATTCTTAAGATGGAAAAACGCAATTTTACAGGTGTTGGCGACGTGGCTCTCAAATGACAGATTACTATCGAATAGAACGCCAAGATTCTTTGCTGACGACGAGGGTTTTATGGAACATCCGTCAATAGTTAAACAGTATTCTTGGTTGTTACTTATAGCAGTTTTCGGTCCAATAAGTAACACTTCCGTTTTGTCCGAGTTCAGTAATAAAAAGTTGTTACTCATCCAGTTTTTTATATCGACTATGCATTCCATTATTCGATGGAACTGCTGTGTTTCATGAGGCTTCGAGGAAATATAAAGTTGAGTATCATCAGCATAACAGTGAAAGCTAACTCCGTGTCGCTTTATTATATCTCCTAGAGGTAGCATGTATAATGCGAAGAATAGAGGCCCTAAGACTGAGCCCTGTGGTACACCGTACTGGACTTGCGATTTGCTTGACACCTCACTGTTTATTGCTACAAATTGAAAACGGTCGGATAAATAAGATTTAAACCATTTCAAAGCTATTCCCTTAATGCCGACATAGTTTTAGAGTCTATGTAGGAGTGTAGGATTTACCGCGCAAGCCCGAGCCCGGCCCGAGCACGTGTAAAATGATAGAAATTAAGATCTTCAGGCTCGCTCTAATAGTAATTAGCAGTATGGCGTCGCTGGACACCACTCAGTTCTTCTCATGGCTCTATGGGTGTAATGAAAACAAAGGCAACCTACTACTTGAAGAGACATTAACTTAAATATCAATAACCCACCAATAAAAGCAGAGAAACAAAAAGGCGGTTCACACTGTCCTGCACACTAGCTGCGTTTATATGGACACATCGGATTGAATTTAATCAGATTGTCCAATCTGAATGTAGTATTTACATGAAAGGTAAATTAAGTGATCTGATTGATGTGCGTGTTTACATGACAAGCTTCAAATACGATATAATCTGCTGACATGCGCACACTGCACAAGTGTTCACCTAAATACACACTAAAACAGTGTTTTAAAGCACATGTTGTGTATATTTTATTTTACAAACGGCACGAAAAAAATGTACAATTTATAAAGGCAGAGTAATGTCTCGTGCAAATGAAGCACGAGCACATCCGATGCGGTTTTACCATGGTAAAACCATGACAAAACTAACAAGACCCACCAGAGCGTCTGCACGCAAACAATAATTAAATAAATGTTTAGCAACAACAGCTAATACCGAAGTTTAGAAGAGATGATATGCGGACTCGTATATCAGCATTAACGTTAAACAGAGACGGGCGCGGTGGACGCGAGTATCATTATAATATTCCGAAAACGGCTACTCAAACAATGTAGTAAGCACATATGTACTTATTTTATGTCACAGACACCAGCATAATATTGTACAATTCATAAACGCCTACATATCAATGAAGCAATGTCGTTACAGCGATTTAACATGGTAAAAACAGTTAATCCTTCCAATGTAAGTAAACGATCAATAAAATCAATGTTCGGTAGCCTACTAATGCAATTTTATGATTAGATATTTTAGCCTACAGTATTTTTGTACATCTGCAAATGTATCGTGTTTTAAAAAGGAACTGAGAAACTGCAGTTAAAAACTCACTCCAGGGAAACAGTAAGACATTTTAAATGCATAGAAACATTAATATGTTCATTTAGAGATGACAAGCATATGGAAATTTGTACCGCTTTGTCAGATTTATGGTTTTTGGTTTCAATAGCAACAGCTGCTCCGTTCCATCTGTACGAGCGTCTGTAGGAGCCAGCGTCATCTTTGCACATGCACACAACTTCCTACTTCGGTTTTTAATCCGATCAAGTGTTTACATGTCCTATCAAGCGGATTACAAACGACATAAACCATCCCTTACAATCCGACTGAAATTTCAATCGTCTTTGGCATTTTTAATCTGATTGACGTGTTTATATGGAGCGTTTTCATTCGGATTGGATTTTTAATCGGATTACATTGATCCATGTAAACGAGTCAATTCTTAAAAAGATAAGACTGGACCATAAATTAATATAGCCCTCTGGATGTATCAGTCTGAATTACAGCACATTCGGACACTTGCATGAACTGGTTATGCATTTATATTTGTAACAAAGGTTTGAAAGCAGCCACCTACCAGACATTTCTACCGGCATTACAGTTCTCCACATCAACTGCTCCTCGATTATAATGTACCTTAGTGTATTGCGTTCTTTTGCAGAATTATTTTTGTTAAAAAATGTATTGTTAACAGTGCTTGTCCAGAAAACTTGTTTCCACAAAGCTGCGTTCGGGTGGTTGCTAAAATGCTGCTGTTCCTAAGGTGTTCTTAGATGTTGGAGTGTGGTTGCTTGGAGGTCACTTTCAAGTCTCCATAAGACTCTAATTCCTCGGAATGGGTTGAAACACCTCTGGTATCATTTCTGCAGCATACAATTTGTGCTTAAACTAAATAATAAGGGATTGGTGTAAGGGGTTTGCTAAAATACATCAATAAGGGATAAAATCGAACTGTAAAATACAATTCAGTGTCGTTAACAATCTTTTCCCCTCTTTTCTTTTATTCATATGTGCCCTGTTATTGTTCTCTCCATCTGATTTCTCAGCCGCAGCCCTGCATGGAGAATAACAAGGAATGATGCCTCTGTTCTGCCGTCCAGCTCTTTGCATCTCTTCCTTTGTCTTTCTCCACTCCTCTTCATTTGTCACTATGGTTTCCCCCTCTGTGCTCTAATTGTCTCTTAATAGCCCAAAGTTCTCATTAGTCATTGTACTGATGGCTCTGACAAGCATCAGCTATCCAACAGGAGCTAATGCACATGCTCGTATGTCCAGCAATGGGGTCATCGTGAGGTCACCACATCAAGACCACAGATGGATATCATAGCTGTGTGGTAGAAGTGTTTATTACGCAGCAGTAAATCACTGAAGAGTATTATTAGTGGAAGGAATACACCTAATATTGGCGATGCCTTTTAATGCCTTTACTATCATTGTTTGTAGGCCTATATGATAGGTGTGCTGTTACTCTTCTAAGCAACTAGACTTATGGTTTTTGCTGCACTGGATAACTGTCTGGTGTTTCCCATTATCTTAAAAATCTTCTGTGGTATGTTTGTTTTTTATGTAATGTTTGAAATCATTTTTGTCGACAAAGTATATTAAATTACTGATAGTACCAAATAAGAGGTAGAATTTATTGACATTATTCTATTCAACATTTGTGTCTTCCATGCAGAATTAAACCAGCAGTAAACAAAGATCTACAGACAGACTTCGACATTTTGTCATGTTCATGAGTCTATACGACAAATTATTTGCACTATAGATTTAAATTAATGTATTTGCCAGACACTTATACAAAGCAAAATACAGTGAATTTAAGCAATACAGTGTTTTCAATTCAAATTTCAGGTTGTTCAATTCAAATCTATTTCTATAGCAAAAGGAAAAATCATAAGAATAAGACAATTATGAAATATACAGAATATATGGTATTATTGGATTTTTTCATACATTGACTAAACTAACTGATAATAATTCTTGTTTTCTTGGAAAATGACCAATCGTTTTGCCAGACAACACCCTAACTTATCGGCTGGTGTCCTGTAGAGCCTTTTAAAGCTGCAATGAAAATGAAATTTGGACCTTAACCAACAGATCCCCCCGGTTTTACCTACTTTTACACAACCACTACCTACTGTCAGAAAGGGTGTGAAATTTGATCTGCTTATTTTCTTACAGGCTTGCAGAGATAGGCTCATCAAAGCAAAGTTACTGAGTTGTTATTTTTTATGTTTTCTGAGTTGGTAGATGCACCAGAGACCCGATAATAGCACTTAAACACGGCAATAGTCTGATTTTCATAAAAGGGCCCCTTTAAAGAGTCTAAAGTGTCCATACGGCTCACACTTGTTTACTGCAAGTGTTTACTCCTGATCTGTACATTGAAAATTGTGTGCGTACATTTCTAAGCCCAATTTGTGTGTGCGCAACGTTTATAAATAAGGGGCCTTGGACCTTTGCTCTGCTAAGGCAAGGCTCAACCAAGTGAGCTGTCAGGAACACATACATATTTTAATAATGGCAAAATAGAATAAACATCAACAAATGCATAACATAATATGCACATTCAAAATGGCCAACAAAGACACATGTAAAAATACATAAAAATACAAAACAACAATCAGTGTCTCATTGAAGAGAGTACATAGCGTCATAACAATGGATATTGTGGAGTTACAAAGCACTGCTGGGTGATTATAATGTAAGAATTGTCATCCGGTGAGCAAACTCAAAAGTCCCAGTTCCTCCAGTTTAGCCCTGACTATGTTCGCCCAACCCTTATTTGCCAATGGATTTCTTGGGGATGGATGCATAATACCCTCCACTCGCACCTTGATACCAGCTTCTGCCAGAGCCCGCCGAGCTCGCTGCTCAGAAACTTTGCCCACTCCAATAACCAAGGATACACCCAACGCAGTGACAACCTGACAAAGAGCATCATCACAACAGGATAAAAGAGCATCACGTTGCACAATGGGAAGTTCCGGTGGTGTTAGGTTCTTGCCTGAATCATTCATGAAGATGAGAGG
Organism: Triplophysa rosa; assembly: GCF_024868665.1. NCBI lineage: Eukaryota > Metazoa > Chordata > Actinopteri > Cypriniformes > Nemacheilidae > Triplophysa > Triplophysa rosa. Next base: position 22,160 of record NW_026634233.1, read on the forward strand.
GCACAAGTTGTGCACAAAACAGTGGCGGAAAAAGTTGTGTGGCTCACCGCAAAGCTCTTGAAAAAATCCCCAGAAACGGGCTCCACTCACTTCACTCTGAGTACAGTCAAGGCCTGTGATTCGTCGTTTGGGATGCTCATCAGCTGGCCGTCCAACCCTTCCAGTGATCTTCAACCAATTACGAACTGCTTTTACCTCACCAAATGGAACCTGGTAAATAAAGACTGATTTAATTAGCCTTTAAATTGTCTTCAACAGCATCCAAAAAAATGCATCACATCACAACCAGGAAAATATTAGGAAAAGTCACTGACTGGTTTTTATATCTATTTGTATATGTATTTTATATGTAATGTTTACATTTCTTTATGAACTCAACATCAAGTATTATCTGCCATTTACAAAAAATAAATATTTAAAATGAAACGGGAAAATGTTCTGACCCCTGTTTGTGCCATGCCAAAAGGCCCTGGGTTCATGCCCAAAAAGAGAATACTCTGCCCTCCTCGACAGTATGTGTCCACATAACACTGATGTGTGTCCCAGGCATACTCAAGCGGGTTGTATGTGTACCGCACTGGTTTTCCAAAGGACATCATCCGTAACCTTGCGTTCAATTCCAGTTCAACCTGCAGGAACCTTGAAGCCGTTGTAGAGCTACTAATACATCTGTCAGTAGACGGTCCAGGCAGACCTGCAGGATCTTTTCCCTGTGACTCCTCTCTCTGAAGTATATCTCCCTGTTCCAACCTATAAAAGGAGAGATTTCATAATGAACTCATTCGCACATATTGTTGGCTGGATGTTGCATGAATAATAAGTCACCAACTATGGTGTGCTTGCTATGACTCTGTACTTGTACCTCTTGCAGTAAGTACCTAATTTGTTGATGCAGTTATGTATATGGGTGTAGTACTGCTACTGCCATGTTGGCACTGTTATGTTACCCAAATCTTCATTAATCTATGATGTGCAACAAAAATAAATTGTTTACTATATTACAGGGCTATTCAAATCACCAAAATCAGACCTAAATATCTCTTTTTACTATCCTCAATAGTTCTTTCCTCTTTTCACCAACCAGCTCGGTGAACTATTTCCGACGAATCTCACAGTTTCAGTAATTTTTCTCTCTGTAGTTGCAGCAGTGCTATTTTAATATGCCAGAGGAGAACTTGCTCTCCCGGTTGAGTCTGGCCTCTCACAAGATTTTTTTTCTCCACTCTTATACACATGTACATCTATAGTGGAGTTTTGGTTCCTTGCCACCGTTGCCACTGGCTTACTCACTGGGAGGCTGCTGATTTAGTTTAATCCATAAATATAAACAACTTGCATTTAACAACACACATCCACGTTAACATATTTTAACAAATATATTCTTTCTGCACGTTTTGGTATTATTGCAAATTGTTCTGGTATATTGTAATCTTAGGTTCCCATATTATTATTTATTATATTAAAGATAATAATATACCTAAATATAAATATACTATATATTATAATGTATCTTTAATTTTTCCCCTAGTATTATTTTTATTTTATTTTATTTTTTATTATGATGTATGTAAAGCTGCTTTGCAACAATGAAAATTGTGAAAAGCGCTATATAAATAAAATTGAATTGAATAGATCATCACCTTGGAATTATTATTATAGGGTTATCTGCATTCTGAAAAAGTTTTGAGATAACAAGCTTCAAAATTTTTGCATCCCATTTGACTAGTTTGTAGATAAAACTGACAAAGTCCCAAAATGTAGACAGGGTAAAGAAAAACCCTCGCATAAAGCAAAAAAGTTGTCACAGAATAAGAATATGTGAATATTAAATTTTGAGCAAAAGCACGCACATCAACTTGAAAAGGGTGCTCAACCAAAAACGAATCAAATTAAAAATGTTTACAAAGTAGGCACACCAAAGCTCCAAAAATCTGAAAAGTTTTAATCGACTGACAAAATGTACACGATAATTGTTATTATCATCATCATTAGTATTAAAACGATATAGTCGCCTAGTATGGAAAAATAGGTTAGGGGCAGGTAAATGAGATGCCAGGTTGGTTCTGCAGACTTTGGGCTATACTTACCAGTTTTTGTATTATTACTGTAATACCAGATGTTGACACGTAGTAGGTTTTTTGTGAGTTATAAACAAACAAACAATCACACACACACATACATACATTTACTTCAGCCACAGAAAAAATGGAGATCATTTCAAAATTATTTTCAGTTTTTCTAAATTTACTATTATATGTATGCGTTTAGGTCAAATGGCCATTCTTGTTTCATTCTGTGAACTTCTAATATTTTGACCATATTTCAAATAAAAATATTGTTTCTATTTCCATTTATTTGCAGAAAATGGAAACTAGAGAAACATTCGAAAAAAAAACAGAAAAGATGCTCAGTAGTTTATTCAGACCTCAAATACTGCAAAGAAAACAAGTTCATATTCACTTTCAAGCAATAGTACAACCGTATGTACTAATGTTTTTAGGAAAAGTTCAAAAAATATGTTTATGTGATAACCTCGATTTTTATCACAGTTTTCACGTGTCTTGTCATGCTGTCAGTCTTTCACGTTGCTGTTGGATGACTTTGTCACTCCTGAGGTTTGATTTTATTGAAATACAACAAACACTGGACTGGAATGGCCACAATACATCTAGAAAGTTCATTCTGATTAAATGATACAGTATATATAAATATAGACTGTAGAATGAATATAAAATATAGAATATATTTTTCAGCATATCCGGGGTAAAAAAGTCACCGCCACTGAATTTCTGCTTAATGCGCGTGCAAACTGCAAGAGTATCGCTATATGAAATGTGTTTGTGTCCTAGCTCAGTCTTCTTCATTGCTTAAGCTGACTAGCTCACTCAGATAATTGCTAAATAAAAACGGTTTAATTAGAGCGAATATCACAGTGCATTGGTGTAAAACCTAATAAACACACGTATGCTTATATATATATATATATATATATATATAAACATAAACATAGAGTATGTAAATGACGGTTTAATAATATTTAACACGCTCATGTGTATGTGAGTCTAATTCCTGTCGCCTCACGCTGTTCAATGTCGTTGCTGTGAGAACACAGCACTGTGCTCTTTTCTTCTCAACCAGAGGTGACAACCAACTTCATTTACATACATGCGTATTTGAATTAATAATACATTCAATCTGCAATCAACTAGTGTATTTACATAATAAAAGTCACCAATAGATTATTTTAGAATCTATGTGAGGGTCTAAAAATGCTTCAGCGCATAAATATCCCAAACTGGCATCTCTCACTTTTACAGATCACCTAGAAAGTTGCTTAGAAATGATTGTGGCCTGCACCTGTGACACAAATGTCCGGGTAATGACTGAGCCGTGTTGAGTTGATGTCTGGTAATATCCTTCGTGTCTTACCCGGGATGTCACTATCCTCAGTGTTTGTTGACAGTAGCGTCTCGCCAAATCACGCCCAGATGCTGTAGGCGACGTGTTGTCTAAGAATAAAAAAAAATTGTGTTACTTAAGTTTGTGGCAAACCGTGAAACGGATATCAACTTTGGACAAGTAGGCGGAGATGGAGCGATAAGAGATTTGTGGTTTGGTAAATGGTAGAAGAGGTTGTAAGATCACATGCGACTCCTTTAGAATCTCAAGAAGTTCTGAAACTGTTTTCAGATGTNAATAATAAGGGATTGGTGTAAGGGGTTTGCTAAAATACATCAATAAGGGATAAAATCGAACTGTAAAATACAATTCAGTGTCGTTAACAATCTTTTCCCCTCTTTTCTTTTATTCATATGTGCCCTGTTATTGTTCTCTCCATCTGATTTCTCAGCCGCAGCCCTGCATGGAGAATAACAAGGAATGATGCCTCTGTTCTGCCGTCCAGCTCTTTGCATCTCTTCCTTTGTCTTTCTCCACTCCTCTTCATTTGTCACTATGGTTTCCCCCTCTGTGCTCTAATTGTCTCTTAATAGCCCAAAGTTCTCATTAGTCATTGTACTGATGGCTCTGACAAGCATCAGCTATCCAACAGGAGCTAATGCACATGCTCGTATGTCCAGCAATGGGGTCATCGTGAGGTCACCACATCAAGACCACAGATGGATATCATAGCTGTGTGGTAGAAGTGTTTATTACGCAGCAGTAAATCACTGAAGAGTATTATTAGTGGAAGGAATACACCTAATATTGGCGATGCCTTTTAATGCCTTTACTATCATTGTTTGTAGGCCTATATGATAGGTGTGCTGTTACTCTTCTAAGCAACTAGACTTATGGTTTTTGCTGCACTGGATAACTGTCTGGTGTTTCCCATTATCTTAAAAATCTTCTGTGGTATGTTTGTTTTTTATGTAATGTTTGAAATCATTTTTGTCGACAAAGTATATTAAATTACTGATAGTACCAAATAAGAGGTAGAATTTATTGACATTATTCTATTCAACATTTGTGTCTTCCATGCAGAATTAAACCAGCAGTAAACAAAGATCTACAGACAGACTTCGACATTTTGTCATGTTCATGAGTCTATACGACAAATTATTTGCACTATAGATTTAAATTAATGTATTTGCCAGACACTTATACAAAGCAAAATACAGTGAATTTAAGCAATACAGTGTTTTCAATTCAAATTTCAGGTTGTTCAATTCAAATCTATTTCTATAGCAAAAGGAAAAATCATAAGAATAAGACAATTATGAAATATACAGAATATATGGTATTATTGGATTTTTTCATACATTGACTAAACTAACTGATAATAATTCTTGTTTTCTTGGAAAATGACCAATCGTTTTGCCAGACAACACCCTAACTTATCGGCTGGTGTCCTGTAGAGCCTTTTAAAGCTGCAATGAAAATGAAATTTGGACCTTAACCAACAGATCCCCCCGGTTTTACCTACTTTTACACAACCACTACCTACTGTCAGAAAGGGTGTGAAATTTGATCTGCTTATTTTCTTACAGGCTTGCAGAGATAGGCTCATCAAAGCAAAGTTACTGAGTTGTTATTTTTTATGTTTTCTGAGTTGGTAGATGCACCAGAGACCCGATAATAGCACTTAAACACGGCAATAGTCTGATTTTCATAAAAGGGCCCCTTTAAAGAGTCTAAAGTGTCCATACGGCTCACACTTGTTTACTGCAAGTGTTTACTCCTGATCTGTACATTGAAAATTGTGTGCGTACATTTCTAAGCCCAATTTGTGTGTGCGCAACGTTTATAAATAAGGGGCCTTGGACCTTTGCTCTGCTAAGGCAAGGCTCAACCAAGTGAGCTGTCAGGAACACATACATATTTTAATAATGGCAAAATAGAATAAACATCAACAAATGCATAACATAATATGCACATTCAAAATGGCCAACAAAGACACATGTAAAAATACATAAAAATACAAAACAACAATCAGTGTCTCATTGAAGAGAGTACATAGCGTCATAACAATGGATATTGTGGAGTTACAAAGCACTGCTGGGTGATTATAATGTAAGAATTGTCATCCGGTGAGCAAACTCAAAAGTCCCAGTTCCTCCAGTTTAGCCCTGACTATGTTCGCCCAACCCTTATTTGCCAATGGATTTCTTGGGGATGGATGCATAATACCCTCCACTCGCACCTTGATACCAGCTTCTGCCAGAGCCCGCCGAGCTCGCTGCTCAGAAACTTTGCCCACTCCAATAACCAAGGATACACCCAACGCAGTGACAACCTGACAAAGAGCATCATCACAACAGGATAAAAGAGCATCACGTTGCACAATGGGAAGTTCCGGTGGTGTTAGGTTCTTGCCTGAATCATTCATGAAGATGAGAGGGCACAAGTTGTGCACAAAACAGTGGCGGAAAAAGTTGTGTGGCTCACCGCAAAGCTCTTGAAAAAATCCCCAGAAACGGGCTCCACTCACTTCACTCTGAGTACAGTCAAGGCCTGTGATTCGTCGTTTGGGATGCTCATCAGCTGGCCGTCCAACCCTTCCAGTGATCTTCAACCAATTACGAACTGCTTTTACCTCACCAAATGGAACCTGGTAAATAAAGACTGATTTAATTAGCCTTTAAATTGTCTTCAACAGCATCCAAAAAAATGCATCACATCACAACCAGGAAAATATTAGGAAAAGTCACTGACTGGTTTTTATATCTATTTGTATATGTATTTTATATGTAATGTTTACATTTCTTTATGAACTCAACATCAAGTATTATCTGCCATTTACAAAAAATAAATATTTAAAATGAAACGGGAAAATGTTCTGACCCCTGTTTGTGCCATGCCAAAAGGCCCTGGGTTCATGCCCAAAAAGAGAATACTCTGCCCTCCTCGACAGTATGTGTCCACATAACACTGATGTGTGTCCCAGGCATACTCAAGCGGGTTGTATGTGTACCGCACTGGTTTTCCAAAGGACATCATCCGTAACCTTGCGTTCAATTCCAGTTCAACCTGCAGGAACCTTGAAGCCGTTGTAGAGCTACTAATACATCTGTCAGTAGACGGTCCAGGCAGACCTGCAGGATCTTTTCCCTGTGACTCCTCTCTCTGAAGTATATCTCCCTGTTCCAACCTATAAAAGGAGAGATTTCATAATGAACTCATTCGCACATATTGTTGGCTGGATGTTGCATGAATAATAAGTCACCAACTATGGTGTGCTTGCTATGACTCTGTACTTGTACCTCTTGCAGTAAGTACCTAATTTGTTGATGCAGTTATGTATATGGGTGTAGTACTGCTACTGCCATGTTGGCACTGTTATGTTACCCAAATCTTCATTAATCTATGATGTGCAACAAAAATAAATTGTTTACTATATTACAGGGCTATTCAAATCACCAAAATCAGACCTAAATATCTCTTTTTACTATCCTCAATAGTTCTTTCCTCTTTTCACCAACCAGCTCGGTGAACTATTTCCGACGAATCTCACAGTTTCAGTAATTTTTCTCTCTGTAGTTGCAGCAGTGCTATTTTAATATGCCAGAGGAGAACTTGCTCTCCCGGTTGAGTCTGGCCTCTCACAAGATTTTTTTTCTCCACTCTTATACACATGTACATCTATAGTGGAGTTTTGGTTCCTTGCCACCGTTGCCACTGGCTTACTCACTGGGAGGCTGCTGATTTAGTTTAATCCATAAATATAAACAACTTGCATTTAACAACACACATCCACGTTAACATATTTTAACAAATATATTCTTTCTGCACGTTTTGGTATTATTGCAAATTGTTCTGGTATATTGTAATCTTAGGTTCCCATATTATTATTTATTATATTAAAGATAATAATATACCTAAATATAAATATACTATATATTATAATGTATCTTTAATTTTTCCCCTAGTATTATTTTTATTTTATTTTATTTTTTATTATGATGTATGTAAAGCTGCTTTGCAACAATGAAAATTGTGAAAAGCGCTATATAAATAAAATTGAATTGAATAGATCATCACCTTGGAATTATTATTATAGGGTTATCTGCATTCTGAAAAAGTTTTGAGATAACAAGCTTCAAAATTTTTGCATCCCATTTGACTAGTTTGTAGATAAAACTGACAAAGTCCCAAAATGTAGACAGGGTAAAGAAAAACCCTCGCATAAAGCAAAAAAGTTGTCACAGAATAAGAATATGTGAATATTAAATTTTGAGCAAAAGCACGCACATCAACTTGAAAAGGGTGCTCAACCAAAAACGAATCAAATTAAAAATGTTTACAAAGTAGGCACACCAAAGCTCCAAAAATCTGAAAAGTTTTAATCGACTGACAAAATGTACACGATAATTGTTATTATCATCATCATTAGTATTAAAACGATATAGTCGCCTAGTATGGAAAAATAGGTTAGGGGCAGGTAAATGAGATGCCAGGTTGGTTCTGCAGACTTTGGGCTATACTTACCAGTTTTTGTATTATTACTGTAATACCAGATGTTGACACGTAGTAGGTTTTTTGTGAGTTATAAACAAACAAACAATCACACACACACATACATACATTTACTTCAGCCACAGAAAAAATGGAGATCATTTCAAAATTATTTTCAGTTTTTCTAAATTTACTATTATATGTATGCGTTTAGGTCAAATGGCCATTCTTGTTTCATTCTGTGAACTTCTAATATTTTGACCATATTTCAAATAAAAATATTGTTTCTATTTCCATTTATTTGCAGAAAATGGAAACTAGAGAAACATTCGAAAAAAAAACAGAAAAGATGCTCAGTAGTTTATTCAGACCTCAAATACTGCAAAGAAAACAAGTTCATATTCACTTTCAAGCAATAGTACAACCGTATGTACTAATGTTTTTAGGAAAAGTTCAAAAAATATGTTTATGTGATAACCTCGATTTTTATCACAGTTTTCACGTGTCTTGTCATGCTGTCAGTCTTTCACGTTGCTGTTGGATGACTTTGTCACTCCTGAGGTTTGATTTTATTGAAATACAACAAACACTGGACTGGAATGGCCACAATACATCTAGAAAGTTCATTCTGATTAAATGATACAGTATATATAAATATAGACTGTAGAATGAATATAAAATATAGAATATATTTTTCAGCATATCCGGGGTAAAAAAGTCACCGCCACTGAATTTCTGCTTAATGCGCGTGCAAACTGCAAGAGTATCGCTATATGAAATGTGTTTGTGTCCTAGCTCAGTCTTCTTCATTGCTTAAGCTGACTAGCTCACTCAGATAATTGCTAAATAAAAACGGTTTAATTAGAGCGAATATCACAGTGCATTGGTGTAAAACCTAATAAACACACGTATGCTTATATATATATAAATATATATATATATATTAAAGGATTTGTCTTTTACCTCTCACGACCAGGAGGTGCTTCCATTCTTAGAGATTTGTTTTCCGGCAACAAAAGAACGAATAGACCGCGTGGCATTCTGTTATCTGTAGTTTCTCGTGATGTCGCTTGGCATTCTGGGATCCGTAGTTCCTTGTGGTGTCTCGCTTTCCTATTAATTTGCAAAACGTCATAACATATTTCGTGATGCATAACACCTAAATCATATAACCCTGAGGAGGTGAATGACGCAACATTACAACATTTTTCTTCTGAACATAGCCTACACTGATAGAATGAGTATAAATATAACTGTCAAATGGGGAAATTCGAATTGTAATTTTTTACTATAAAGTTTATGAGGACAAAAACACATACAGCACCACAATGATTTGTTTTTATAATATTTCTCTATTGAATAATATGCTAATATGCAAAAAAGTTATTAAGTGAAAGCATATTAGACCTATACTACAAATAATTTGTCCTTGGTTTTGCCACCATCTTTCTAAAAAGAGAGGGAGAGGTGAGAGTGTGCGTGAATTAAAGATTAGGTGCTGTGTTTGATTCTCCCAGGTCTAACGCCCTGTCCCAGCAAGTGACATGATCTCGTTCATTTCAGTGATAGCTGACATCGGACGACAGGAGTGACAGTGACTATGGCAAGCCATTTTGTCATTTAATCCTTGACGTTTACTAGTATCTATTTTTAGGCTACTAGTACTTATTGTTTATTTACTAGTAGCTATTCCATTAGATACTAGTACTTATTCATTAGACACTAGTACCTAAAAATTAGATACTAGTGCTTATTTATTAGATACTAGTACTTATTCATTAGATACTAGTACTTAATCATTAGATACTAGTACTTATTCATTAGATACTAGTACCTAAAATTAGATACTAGTGCTTATTTATTAGATACTAGTACTTATTCAATAGATACTAGTACTTAATCATTAGATACTAGTACTTATTCATTTGATACTAGTAACTTTTTAGATCAAAGATATCCTGAGCTTAATAGGCACTATTAGTTTTGTATTGTAAGTGTATGCTCAGTATGCAAATACCATGATGAATATTAATGAAGCAATGTAATACAACAGGAAATCAGAAAGTAAAATACAAATTAAAAGTTCATAAAACAAAGAACATAGGGCTGATAGACATTATGATGTTGAGCCAGCATCGTGATTCCAACAGATATTTCACTTTCTTCATGTGACGCTCACTGCTCTGTGCTGCAGGCTGCAAGTCACGTTGTAAACACATACAAACAAAGCTAACTGCATAAAACATCCACTGTACAGATCAGACTAGCCTGACTTTATAACTGTAAAAAGAAGACCCGTGTCGGCACAGCCTAGTGTATAAAGAAGACACGTGTGTCTGCGCAGCTCGCGTTATATAAAGACGCGTCTCACTTTATAACTCTTATATTGAATATAACTTCAGAATAACTGTGGAGCTTGCGCTGTATAAAGAGGAAGTGCAGTTTGCGCAGACCTGCCTGACTTTCTAACTGTATGAAGACGCATGTCTGCGCAGCTCGCATTGTATAAAGAAGACGCGCCTCACTTTATAACTCTTTTATAGAATATAACATCAGAATAAGAAAACAATCTAGCCTCACAACTGTGAAGCTCGCGCTGTGTAAGAAGCTGTTTCTCTGCACAGCTCGTGTCAGACGCGCCTCACTTTATAACGCCCAACCCTAAAAGAACATGAAAATGTGACAACAATGTGGTTCAGACTTTTACTATGAGGACCCCACAATGTATAAAAACCTGAACATGCGCATACACACGTACACACACACACACACACACACACACACACACACAAACTACCATGTCTCATACACGTTTTTAATAAAAGGTAATTATTGTATTAATATGAGCTTTTTAACTGATAATAAAATTTTATTTCTGAAACGAAAATACATTTTTTTGTAATTAATTTTGAGATTACAAAATTTGAATCCTTTTTATATCATTTTTTATGAATAAATATACATTTCTACTTCAATTTGAGGCAGTAATAATTGCTCAATAGGCCCCTATACTATTTATTCAAACATGTATTAAATAATGAAGACTTAAGGCAAAATACAAAAATTGAATATTTAGCTAAATCTAATGAGATACAGACATCCGTGCTAAAATAAATCAGAGACGTTATAGAAATTCTACTGGATTTAATGGTTACAATGAGAATTTTATTGATTGTGATGGAAATTATAATGGTCTTTGTGGGTCTCTATTAGAGATGGAACAATTATCGGTTTAATGGTTAACCACATTGGAAATTTCCAAAGTTAATATTACCATGTCATTTTTAAATGATTAAACCATACCAGATTACATTTTGAAACCAGATCCATGTGGAAAGTCATTGGCCCGGTCAGAAACAAATACACCACCCTTAAGACCACCACACCGAAGGGGCCACTAAAGGACAACCTTCCTCACTTGACAAGATGGTGAGTTTGTTGTGCTCTTTGTAATATTTGGCTATCCGCTGTCCCCACACAATAGACAGACAGTACTTGCTTACCACAATGTAACATGGATGAATGTTCCATCTTACAGTAATAATTTATTAGTCATATTTATGACTTTTTCATGTTTGATTCCTATGATTTGTTTAAATACTACTCTGAACTACAATGCAGAACCAATTATTATATATACAGTTGTTTTCTGTGCAATCTATGTTATTTTAATATGTATGTTTCAGTGTTGTCAGTTGAATTTGTACACAAATACATAACCATAAGGATAAAAAACGTAGGTTCTAAGTACTCTGAATTTATTTCTGAATTTTGTTTATTTTTTCATTTTCTGAATTTGTACTACAGACAAAGTTAATGCTTCGTTTTTACTTAAACATCATCTTTAACATACAGTACATGTATAAGAGACATTTGGCAGATTTGTCATCTCAGTAAAATGGGTCACAAAGTAAGTTGCAAACACAGTAAGAAATTAGTTTTGGCAGCTATTGTTTGACATGTGACATTGTTTTTTTTTGTATCATCAAATGGGATGCGCTGTATAAATAGTTCTTGACAATCACAGTATGTTACCTCTGCTACACACATTTGGGCTTGCACTTGATGCATGTAACTGTGATTAAGCTTTAGGCTCATTACACCTTCCTCAATGACAGAACCTTGAGTCTTCGTCAGACAGAACCTTGAGTCTTTTACACATTCATGTAGGGTGCGGTCTTTTGCACTGAAAGGACACTTCATCTATAACACCATCACCACACCATCTGGTGATCCACCGATCCATGGCACCTCTGGGTTACTTATCAGTCCAGATGCTGCAACGTGGAGGTCTGCTTGGAGGTCCTGCATCGCCCTCAGGTATGACTCTCTGGCAGTGTCCTCATTTTTTAGACCCCATCTGATTAAAACAACACAAAATATATTTTGGAGTACAATTCCTAGCTTTAAATCAGTCCTATACTTATATTAGGCATATTAAAAGTAATTTAACTATTAAAATAGCTATAATTATCACAAATACCTGCTTTGGTGTGAGATGCAGCTTCTCAAAGGTCTCGGCACCCTCCTCCAGCAGTACGGGCAAATCCATTTCAAGCCTGGGGCTTGCATAAAGAGTGGTCAGAGGTGTTGGCAGATCCAGTAGTACAGTCTTGTGCATGTATCTGATGGAATGGCCTTCGATGACTGACAGGATTGCACTTTTTTTGGGCTCTGCTTCTTGGCCTTCACTTTGGAGCTGTTTACAACAGACCGTAAACTCATCAGCAGATGTGCAGTTTTATGTGCTGCTAATTGTCTTGAGTTGCAACAATGTCCCATCGCCACTGTCCGTTCCTCCAGCCCCACTATCCATGGACATGTTGCTTTTGTGTTCAGAGCCTAGGAATGATTGACCTGTTAAGTGAAAAATGTAATATCTTGAATAATTGCTTTGTCTTGTTAAACTTAATAGCTAATGAGCCTGTTCAAATATCTAACGATATGACAATTTAACTTGTGGGCTTTTCTGTTGTTTTGATCATTAGAAAAGGCAAATGGCCATCATCAGCTGAGTTTGTATTCAATTGTCGATTATAAGAAAGTGAATTAACACGTTATTTGTATAGAATATACAGTATGGTTGAAGGAAACATGTTAATTTGCATTAAAATTCGCGTTTGTTGCAATTTCTTAACTCTATTATCCAAAACTGATCTCGCATATGTCATGGCTCTGCTTCATTTAGTCATGTTTTTCTTGGTCCTGTAGCGGAGTCATGACAAAGCCTTTGGTTGTGTGGAGAGAAACATATTATTGTCCTTTTGACAGTAATATACGTTCTCTCCAGTGTCTCGTCTCTGTTCCTGCCATCTCGTTTCCTCGTTAACTTTCCCTGAGTGTTTTATTACCCACACCTGCCCCATGTCGTTATCCCTCGTTTGTCTTCCCTTTAAATACCCTCTTGTTTCTTTGTCTTGTGCTCGTGGATTGTACTATGTCGTGTATGTGTATCGTGCCAGTCAGTGTTCCTGTGATCCTGTGTTGCTGTGTAAAGATCCCAGTCCAGTCCAGTCCAGTCCAGTCCAGTCTTAGTAAGTGTTTAGTTTAGTTTGTCAAGTTATGTTTAGTCAAGTATTATGTTAGTTTAGTCCAGTCTAGTTTATTTTTCCTGTCTTGTTTTTTACCCCCTCGTGGGTGTTTTGTTTCTGTTTTGTCTATTGTTTAATAAATATATCCCGTTAACCCCTTCATTGCCATTGCCTGTCTGCATCTGGGTTCTTCTCTCCACGCTCGAGCGTGACAGAATCCACGAGCCACTATGAACCCAGCAGGCAGCACCTCGGCCTCTACCAGGCGGGAGTTGGCCAATTGGTGGCAGTCAACCACTGCCAGGATCCAGAGGGGCGACGGCCCGTTTCCTCCGCAGGGCGACCGGGCCCTCGCCGAATATGCCCAGGCATCGGCAAGGAGGAGAGGCTTTCTCCCCGAGGTTGTTATGAACGCCTTCTTCCTTGCGGGCCTGGTCAACCCTCCATCTCTGGAGGACCGAGAGAGAATGGTCAGGGGGTCATTCAAAGACATGGTTAATGGCCTCTCCTCCAGCGACCACCCAGGCTCCTCAAGCTCCCGCCTACCTCCTATTGCGTAGGATTGTGTAGTGGCGGTCGCCACCCTGGGGAACACCACACCTTCCGCTTCAGCCCCTGCAGTCTCGTCTCCACCAGTCACCCTCCGTGGCAAGCGAGGAAGGAGGGCGTCCGGGGAAGTGTCTACAGACTCCTCCGGTGCGGAGCTAGCCACGCCCTCCAAAGCTGCCTCGCAGCCGACCACAGGCCCTGCGGTTCGGTTGAAGAAGAAGAGGCAGCGGAGGGGGGCGCGGACTCCAACCCAGCCAGTGCAGCTGGCGTCCAGTCCGGTGCAGCCGGCGTCCAGTCTTGTGTCCAGTCCGGTGCTGCCGGCGTCCAGTCCAGTGCTGCCTGCGTCCAGTCCAGTGCAGCCGGCGTCAAGTCCGGTGTCCAGTCTTGTGTCCAGTCTTGTGTCCAGTCTTGTGTCCAGCCCGGTGTCCAGTCTTGTGTCCAGCCCGGTGTCCAGTCTTGTGTCCAGTCCGGTAATGCCGATGTCCAGTCCAGTGTCCAGTCCGGTGCAGCCGGCGTCCAGTCCGGTGTCCAGTCCGGTGCAGCCGGCGTCCAGTCCAGTGTCCAGTCTTGTCTAGTCTTGTGTCCGGTCCTGTGTCTAGTCTTGTGTCTGGTCTTGTGTCCGGTCCTGTGTCTAGTCTTGTGTCGGGTCCTGTGTCTGGTCCTGTGTCTAGTCTTGTGTCGGGTCCTGTGTCTAGTCCTGTGTCTAGTCTTGTGTCGGGTCCTGTGTCTAGTCTTGTGTCCAGCCGGCGTCCAGTCCGGTGGTCCAGCCGGCGTCCAGCCGGCGTCCAGTCCGGTGGTCCAGTCCGGTGGTCCAGCCGGCGTCCAGCCGGCATCCAGTCCGGTGCCAAGTCCGATGTCCAGTCCGGTGTCCAGTCCGGCGCCCCAGCCGGTACAGCAGCCGGTGTCAAGCCCTGTCCAGCCGGCCTCCAGCCGGCGTCAAGCCCTGTCCAGCCGGCCTTCCAGCCGGCGTCAAGCCCTGTCCAGCCGGCCTTCCAGCCGGCGTCAAGCCAGTTCCAGCCGGCCTCCAGTCCGGCAGCCAAGCCGATCCCTGGGAATCCCCCAGGGCCAAAGACTGTCCCCCCCAGGACTCCCCCTAAGTCCCCCAGGACTCCGCGCCCTCGAGCGCAGCCGGGGACTGTTCCCCCTTCTCCCCTCCCCCATGGACTGCCTCCCATGAGCCAGTGTTTTCGCCAATTTTCATTGGCCTTTTCTAAATACTCAGAAGATGATAGGTTCTCAAGACAAACCCCATTCTGTCGGTTCGACACAACGTCTCGTTCCCTCCATCAGGGAACCGAGGTTACATCCGTAACCAAGACGTTTCCATTGGTGGTCTAAATAAGTAGTCCAGCCCAAGACTCACTAGTGCCACAGAGCCACATTGTTACACAATTTGGTGCTAACAACGTGCAGATGATTTACCCTCTGTTGAATCTGATTATTAAGCTTGGATACCAGGACAGACCTTAAAACATAACATATCACACAAAAGTTTAATATTTGTAATCTGTATCTTTATGTAGTAGCGCTTAAAAGCTTTGCCATGTTAATGGTATGTATTCAGTTATTTACTGATTTGTCTTTTTCATGTAATTGTAGATACACAATTTGCATGCTGTTGGCAAATTTCCCTTTCTCCTGATGGGAAAAAGAAACGCATCTGGGTCTTTTACAGTGGATGTCATTACAGCACATTCCTTTTCATCTATACAGGCGAAGAATACCCTTGACACTTTGAAAAATATTTTTTCAAGTCTTCTGAAAGGTATTATTACAACTGCTTGTTGTGGTTGTTAAACTGGTAGTCAAACATAAAAAGATGGGTTACCCAAAAATCTCAGTTCTTTCATCATGTATTCACCCTCATGTCACTTATACAAACAACACAACAACACTGGTCCCTTTGTGTTCCACAGAAGAAAGAGTCATATACAGGCTTTAAATAACATAATGGTGAATAATTGATTACATTTTTTTTTTGGATGGACTTTTATTTATAATGTTACATTACAGTTATTCAAACTTTAACTTTCAAGTTTCACATTTGTATTGACACAGTGTTATTTTTACTAAATTGCATATATCAAAATACCTGGCCTCATTCAAATTTGCAAAGGTCTTTTTTTGTATACAGTAGTCATGACTTTTAGTTCTAGAAATTATCAAGACAACTGAGACATGATAGATTTCATGACCTTTCATTTATTTGGTAGGTTCTGATAATGTTTTTGTATTTTTCACAGTGAAATATAGTGCCCAAAAGGACCTTGCAATTGAGGAGGACCCCTCCAAGGGGGTGAGCCCAGAAATAGTACTGGAGGCAAAGACACCACCATATCTCCAGAAGAGGGTGATGTCAATGACCTCACTGGAGAAAACGCCACTTTTACTCCAGAAGAGGATGATCTCAGTGGAGAAGACACCACCATCACTCCACACAGGGATAATCTCGGTGACCTCAGTTGCAAAGATACCACCATCACTCCAGAGGGGAATGATCTCAAAAGTGTCACTGAAGGAGATGTCATTACTTTGATCCTTACTCCTGTTGAAATCTCTTCTGATATCTCTTCTGACCCCACTTCTGCTCTCTAGCCACGCATAAAAAAGTGAATTCTTCAAAGGTCACCAGGTATTATTTCTTAAATATTGTTGCAATCATTACAGTTGTTTTTCTTTTGATTCAGTAGAGCAGTGTTTCCTAATCCTGGTCCTGGAGAACCCCCAACACTGCACATTTTTGATGTCATTCTAATCTGACCATTTTCTGAGGTCCTGGAGTCTTTACTAATGAGCCGAAAGGTGTTTGATATGTCAAGTGTGCAGTGCTGGGGATAACCCGGGACCAGGATAGGAAACCAATGCAACGATTTGTTGATTTAATTTTGTTCTGCTTTGAATCTGAAATATATTTTGACTTCTGTATAATTAGGCAACATGTTTCTCACAGGGTTTTGCAAGACTGGTTTACCAGTACCCACAATCCGTGCTCCACCTGCCCTGGTTCCAGGCATAAAGACCCCTACTACTAAGCGCACAGCTCTTGAATTAACTATCAAGGCCAATGCTTAACCTGTAAAGGTACATGCACATAGGTCGTGCATGCTTATCTAGTTGGTAATAATATATATCAAATGTTTTATGTGTCTTGCTGACATTAGAACTCTGTGGGATGTTTTTTGTGTGATTTTTATCTAAAAACTGCACTGAAAAAGGTTTTCATTCAACCAATTAAACAATTTTAGGGTAAGGATTCACATCTATATTTTATAACTTAAGCCAATGAAAAATAATAAAGAAAAGGTATATATTTTAATTGGCTCAGGTTATAAATTAGAAGTGAATCCTTACCCTAAAATAATTTAATTGGTTGAATGAAACCCTTTTTCCAGTGTGGTTGGGGCAATTGTCACTTATCTATTTGCCTGTTCTTGTTATATCTGATGAGGGTAATAGAGGCATTTTCTGTATTAATGGGTATGTCCATTATAAATTAATTAGGGATGCACCATACCAGGATCAGTATCTGGCCGGATATTAAGCTCAAGTACTCGTACTCGTAAAAATACACGGATACTAGGGATGCTCATATTGACCGGTAAACCGTTAACCGATCACTAAACCGGTTAATACTATCAGTTAAACGATTTAAAAGGTATGTTTATTTTAAGTTTAATAATATTAATAATATTTTTAAATAATAAAAATAATGTCATAATACGTTTTTAAATGACTATTAAATCGTAAATGTTTTTAGTTTTCTGTATGGTGAAAGAAAAACATGCTAAGCATTAACTCACGGAGCGTGCAGTTAACTCACGTACGAGTAGTTGTAAATGCCCTCCGAAACGTTTTCGAGACAGATTCAAATCCGATCACGCAAATCACTTGACGAAACTGGACACGTGTAATTCATCTGATTGTTGAGGCCACATTTGTCAGGGCTTTACTCCTCCAAATGGAGTGCCACTGGCAGCCTTGCTCAAGCTCAAGTTCTTTGTTTTAAATGTAGACACGGGACAATCGCGCGCACAATGCGCTGTGACATTCTCTGTCTTCCTGGCGTGTATACGGCTCAGCAAACCTAATAGCGGAGCTACTGCAAGGGAATTTCGGTGCTAGCCATCAATTTATCCTTTACATAAATTTATCTCATGGATGCTTAGCATCGGCTGCCCGTGCGCTTTGTAAAGGAGAAGAAAACGCGTGAACGGTGGTTTCCCTGCCTTCTTTTAGACGTGACGTAAAAATACGAATGTGAAATATGAATAAGTAAAAAATAATGTTTGTATTTTGCACTGTAAACCCGAATAAGTTGGGATTTTAAGTCCCAATTTTAAGTAAGCAAAACTAGTAAGTTTTGAGTTTGTTGTACTGTTGTTGACTCCTTTTAATTTTGAACAATTTTAAGTAAGCAAAACTAGTCAGTTTTGAGTTTGTTGTACTGTTGTTGACTCCTTTTAATTTTGAACAATTTTAAGTAAGCAAAACTAGTCAGTTTTGAGTTTGTTGTACTGTTGTTGACTCCTTTTAATTTTGAACATTTGAAAGGTCTTAAGACAACCTAAACAGTTCAGCTGCATCAACAATTAACAAACAGCCTTCACAGAGAGTGACACACACACACACACACACACCCACACACACACACACACACACACACACACACACACACACACACACAGGCTTTGGTTGACTATCCCCGTGGGGACAGTCCATAGGCGTAATGTTTTTATACTGTACAAACTGTATATTCTATCCCCTATCCCTAATCCTACCCCTAAACCTAAAGATCATAGAACACTTT
>NW_026634234.1:0-32280 GCF_024868665.1 Triplophysa rosa
AATTCCATCACCACCCAAGAAAAAGACGACCATCTGGCCGGCCCAGCTCAGACAATTCCATCCCCAACCGAGAGCAAAGACGGACTACCTGTCACATAAATGCTAAATTTACAATACTTGGTATTTAATGCTAAACTTACATCACACGACAGCAGTTTGAAGTTATGGCTGCACTCAGTGACTTTGATTGGAGGTAGCTGGGTGGGTGTTGTAGGGAGTGGGGGGGCTTGTTGGTTGTGGTTCGGGTTTTTCATTTGTTGGGACTGTGTGGGTCTGGTCTGGTTGGTCTTGTTTTGTGGTCGATGTCAGACAACAGAGGAATAAAGTTAATTATGCCATTACTACTTTTCCCTGGTTGTTCCTCTGTTGTCTGTTGTTGATCGCGGAATGGGACCGGGTTGGACCTGCACGGTTTCGGCGGGTGGGGCTTCCTGGGTCGCGGCTCGTGGGCTCTCCCTGTTCTTCGTGGACGTTGCTCGGTGGCTTTGGTCAGGGTCACTGAGTGCAGCTATGACACGTCAGAGGAGATCTGGCCCTCCCGGCCTGGTTTCTCACGAGTTTTTTTTTTTCTCCATTATTCATCATTGGAGTTTGGGTTCCTCGCCACAGCAGAGCAGTGCAGTGTTGGCTTGCTCACCGGGAGACTGCATTTATTTATTTATTTATTCATTTATTTATTAGATATTATTTATTATAATGATCTTGCTTGGTCTATAAACACCATGCACTGTGCTGTGTTTTTCCTTTCTGTGTTTTTCTTATTTGCTCCTGTAAAGCTGCTTTGGAACAATGCACATTGTGAAAAGCGCTATATAAATAAAATTGAATTGAATTGAACTTCTTACAACCAGGTATGTGTAATTTATTGGTTAAATGTGTAACATGTATGCAACACTGTGAGTCATGACATTTACAGTAGTCCCTCTGTATGTCTACATAGTGGAATGACAATTAAATGACAATAAAGTTTTAAAGCAATAAGCTAATTATAAACTTGACATGACTTTAACTAATGGCTGAAATCTAAGATCTGAAATCTAAATTCTAAGATTAAAAAAAATGTATGATGCTGGTGATTTACCAACGGATAAAAATAAATAATCTAAATAAGCAAATAATAACTTGAATTTGTAGCTTTTAATGTCAATCAGGTTTAACCTGGTGCAATTTCAATTTAACTGTTTAGTTTGTTTATTTTAGTATACTTCATTTTACAGGACAGTGACCTCAAAGCACACTATACCCAGATAGCACAATCCATCTGGTTTACGTCTATTTGACGTCTGCATCTACATCTGCAAGACATCTTAAATACATAGTTTGCTCATCTGCAATACGTCTCGGAGACGTCTGAACGTCTGTAATACGTCTGCTAAAGATCTGGAGATCTGCTGCTTAAAAGCATCTGCTAAACATCTTAGAAAGAGCTGTTGTACATCCATTCTAAATCATAAACATCTTACAGACATCTTCTAGATGTCTATATGACGTCTGACAGCAGACATCTCCGAGACGTATTGCAGATGAGCAAATGATGTATTGTAGATGTCTTGCAGATGTAAATGCAGACGTCAAATAGACGTAAACCAGATGTATGTGTGCTATCAGGGTAAATTCTTATATGATTACAAAGTAAAATAAAAAAATCGTCACACCAGAACTGTAGTCTCTATGGCCAATAGTTAAGAGGTAAATCGTCCACCTGTATGTGTTCTAATCATAGACTTTAAAATCTTTTATACTCAGATACTTTTATTATAGCTCACTTTTATTTTGCCTCTCTTTCCCTTATTTTGAGGACCACTATTGCTATTTCACTATCGCGCCATTTTGGCGGTATATTTATCAGGAGGAGAGCTCCAGTGCAGCAAGCTGCAACATCCCAGTTATGTGTAACGCAGCACGTAAATGTCAGGACTCGGTCCTTCTGGTCTCGAGTTTTCTAACTCATTGGACAGTCCTGACAGAACCGTGTCCTGCGGGTGTTTGGTGTGGAGGCGCGTGGATTTTGTTATTGTGTGCCACGTGTCCTCCGGTCTTGTCTCCTAGCCCCGCCCTCTTGTTTCCCGTAATCTTTCCATGATTGTTTTATCCTCGTCACCTGTTCCTCATCTCTGTAATTATCCTCTGTAGTGCCTCCCTATTTAATGTTCCCCCGCAGTCTCAAGTTTTTGTCGATTCATTGTTCTGTTTCTCAGTGCTGTTTAGAAGTCCTTGTTCTTGTAATTCTCGTGTCCCTGCATTGTCCTTGTATGTGAGTTTGGTTTGTTCATTAGTTTTAGTTCTCATTTTGCCCCCCTTGCGGGAAGTTTTTGTTTGTATTTTTGAATGGGTTTTGTTTATAGTGTTTGTTCCCCCATCGTGGGTTGTTTGTTTTATTGTTTAATAAATATTTTTTGAGTTAACCCCTTCATCGCCTGCCTGCATCTGGGTTCTGCCTGACCATTTCGTGACAGTAAGAACATATTTTATATATGATGTAACTGTTTCAATAATCCGTATAGTATAATAATGCTAAGCAATGGAACTAATTGGATTTGAAAGTGCAATGTAAAATAAAGCTGCACATCAAGTGAACATCTTTAATGTTACAAGGCGCGGAGAAACAGGTCAAGTAGTAAAGTTAGGATACAAAACGTTTGTTTATAATGAAAATATATTTCCTTATTTCATCATTCTTTATCAGTTATCCCTCGCGATCAGGGACGGGGTTCCCCTCGGTTGAGATCGTGATGTCTTTCCCATCCCATAGCTCATCTCATATCATGGTAATTGCGGGTATCTATGGAGCGAAAATTGTGCCAAAACGTAACAAACAAATCCAGCGTTTTGCAAACAAACGCAACCTTTTTTTTGCAAAAGAAACTAAACTCTGAAACAAACAGAAAGCGTTTTACAAATACATAATGCAATTCGAGAGAAAATGCAAAGGTATAACATATAAATGTACTGTGTTTAAGTCTCACCTTTTTATGAGATTCTCTCCGCTTGATTTTCTCACAAATGTGACATCCAGATTTTCTCACAAATGTGACATCCAGATTTTCTCACAAATGCTTGTGCAACTCCCTCTTACAAAACAGCAGGTGGTGCTATTGGGAATTTGACACTAGTTTCTATAGGAAGAAGCCATGAATACTACCTTGCGTGCCACCCTTACCAGTGCCAGAAACTGAATTAATTTCATTCATCAAGTTTCATTCAGTTAGTCTCATGAAATTTATTGAAACTGTTAATAATAATCAGTTCTTTTATAAGTCTGCTCTTAATAATAAATAATGAATTATGCATTGGTTTTAATAAACAAATAACGTACAACAAACTGGATGCATTTGCAATGTTGTCACCCCTTCCACCCCATCTCATTCTCTCGTTATTGTTTTCCAACTGTTTACGTTCACAAAACGCACTACTCTTACAAGGATACTTTCTCATAAGGGAATTTTGACATAATTTTGTGTTTATATCAGGGCTGGCTCTAGGCATAGGCATAGGCATGGGCATGGCCAGGGGTGGGCTGAACCCACCTCTAAACGTCTGTCTTGCCCACCCAATGAGAATAAAAAAAATAACACCAAAAATTGTTGTATTTTCTATTGGCTGAAAGCAACACCACTCTTCACTTCACTGCTCTGGCTTTAGTTTGAAGCATGCTACATGCTACAGGTGGAAGCAAAATACTGGAAGCGAAAGGAATTTTAGACGCACTGCACATATGTAAAATTTAAGCATGTAAAATTAAGTGTGCAGTAAAATCAGATTAATTTATTCGTTTTTGCGGTCTTATTTTGTGCTGTTAACAAACAGCTATTATTTGCTTGCAATAGGCTAGATTTTAACCTATTGACTTTCAGTAATGACTGAAAGCTCCATCTTCCGAAGCTCCCGCTTCAGAAATAAATCTGTCTCTCCATCTCAAACACCCCAATTCACACGGCCGGTGGTAGCGAAACAATGTGCAAAATAGTTTCGTTTAGGCGTGATGCGCGCTCACGATACCACATAAAAAACAGCAGACATGATGTAAAGTTCGTTGTGCAGTGTAATAAGATTAATTCATTCAATTCATTAAACGAAATTAAACAAAAATCAGTGATCATTCAGTGATGGGGAATGTTCTTAGCCCGCTTTCTTTTGTAGGCTTCTATTTATGTCCAGTTTACATAAACGCTTTATTTAAGGTGTAAAACATCAACAAAATTACTATATAATTTATACACAATTACTATATAAGAGGCAATAATCAATCAATTTTTTGTTTTAAACTCTGTCTTCTGTAATGAATGCCTGTTTTTTATATTTATAAAATCATAAATCATTTAAATCCTGCATGTATTGCAGTCATATACTGCAGTGTTTGTTGAATTCCAACAAATTCATGAGAGCATAAACTAATTAAAAAAAATCTGGCTTATTTCATAAAACTTTTTTTACTTTTTCTAATGTATACAAACATTAGTTTTGTGTTGCTTAAAACTAAATATGAACTTGTTTTTTGCTGTGTTTCTGTTTTAAAAATACAGATCATGTTTTCTGTTTCTCCAGTTCATTTTCTCCAAATAAATAAAAAGAAATTATATGAAATTTGGGAGAAATGTTGTCAGTTCACAGAAATAAACAAAAATGATAATTTTACCAAAACATTTTTATCAGAAAAAAAGGAAAATACTTTTTAAATGGACTCTTAATTTTGTCTGCAGCTATACTGTCTGTGTGGTTGGGGTATATGCCCACCCAGGATATCTGCTAGTCCACCCTTCTGCACCTGGCAGGAACCGGGCCTGGTTTTCTATTTCAACATAACAATGCCTCTGTGTCCAGACAAGTGTATAAGGCAAAGTAAAAAAAAAAAATGATTGATTCAGTCAGTGTGAAAGAACTTGTCTGGACTGCATGAAGCCAAGTCCTGATCCCAGCTGAATACCTTTAGTGTGACTAAATGCAGACCTTGAGCCAAAAACTCATCACCAAACACCAATGACTTGTACATATGGATAAAGAATAGACCATTTCATTGGATGCGCACTCTGGGACTGCAGTTAACTTCCAGTCTGTGTTTGGCTAGTGTCTAGTAATATAAATATTTATATTTTACTTAATTTGTTAATATTAATTTGTTGAATTTTGTTGAATGGGTCCTGTAGTTTTGTTGCATTTAAAGAAACCGTATGGTACATTGACATCGAGTGGTTGAGCATATGGGGCCCCTCGGACCTTTCTGGAAAATTCCTTGTGCAGTTTATGTGAATGGTTCTTCCATATGGGTGTCGTGGATAAGACCCCCGCTGGGCCGACCGCCCCGAAACTGAGACGCACGCGATCGTCTATTGCCCACCAGTCGTGCGGAAAAGTCGGGTGACTTTACGGCTTTGTTTAGGGGTCAAAAGGTCAAATTAGGGAGAGCCGTTCACGAAGCGGTTAATGAAAACGCATTGGCATAGATGGTAGGTGGAAGCCCTTCCGTAGGGAAACGATAGGCCGAAGGGTCTCGATATTCTACATTATTTTTGTCTAGAAGCCCCCGATTTATCCCCCAAATGTCCAAAGTTCTTAGACCTTTCCTGAAAAATCTATCTCCCCCAACACTAAACCTTCACGATGCTGTTGAGGGGTATATGAGAGAGAAGGCTGTTTGATTAATATTGTGATTGGGTGCAAAAAAACATTCCCTTTTCCTCTAGAGCGATGTGCTCTCGGTATGTCATCGGGGGCCACCCGACGGCCCAGAATCTAAAATATGGGGCCCCTCTGACCTTTCTGGGAAAATTCCTCGTGCAGTTTATGTGAATGGTTCTTCCATATGGGTGTCGTGGACAAGACCCCCGCTGGGCCGACCGCCCCGAAACCGGGACGCATGCGATCGTCTATTGCCTGCCAGTCGCACGGAAAAGTCGGGTGACTTTACGGCTTTGTTTAGGGGTCAAAAGGTCAAATTAGGGAGAGCCTTCCACGAAGCGGTTAATGAAAACGCATGGGCTTAGATGGTAGGTGGAAGCCCTTCCGTAGGGAAACGATAGGCCGAAGGGTCTCGATATTCTAGATTATTTTTGTCTAGAAGCCCCCGATTTATCNGAAGCCCCCGATTTATCCCCCAAATGTCCAAAGTTCTTAGACCTTTCCTGAAAAATTCCCCATCCCCAACACTAAACCTTCACAATGCTGTCGAGGGGTATGTGAGAGAGAAGGCTGTGTGATTAATCTTGTGATTGGGTGCAAAAAACATTCCCTTTTCCTCTAGAGCGATGTGTTCTCGGTATGTCGTCGGGAGCCACCCGACGGGCCAGAATCTAGAATATGGGGCCACTCGGACCTTTCTAGAAAATTCCTTGTGCAGTTTATGTGAATGGCTCTTCCATATGGGTGTCGTGGACAAGACCCCCGCTATTGCCCGCCGGTCGTGCGGAAAAGTCGGGATGTCTTTACGGCTTTGTTTAGGTGTCAAAAGGTTCAATATGGGAAGGGGTTCCATGAAAATGTATGGCACACAAAGACCTTTTCCGCAAAGGCCGCTGGGGGTCCGAGAGACCCCAAATCTCACAGGCACTTGCGTCACAATCCTACAAGCGACATAGTGAAAGGGCAGATGCGTGGGTGCCCAAAAAGTATTTTATATCATTTTTTATGCATCACTTTGCAACCCATTCATTTCAATGGATGACGATTGAAAATGAGGCCTTATAAAATGCTATCTTAATAGTCAAAATGAGCATTGAATGAGTTAACACCAACATATGTGCGTACAATAAAGTGTACTCATTGAATAATGTGCTTTTTGAAACATACAAATCAATATTTTTTTGTTAATAAGGACCAATCCATTTTCTAGTCTGTTTGCATTGCCCGTCCACCTGAGGTTTATAGTAAAGGACCACCTGCAGTTTATAGGAATGGGAAAAACGTAGTAGGTTGGTGGAAATTGAGCATTGTGTGAGTTGCTGCTAACATATGTATGTCTAATAAAGTGTACTAATTGACTGACGGGGTTGTTAATGCATATAAACGATTTAAAAGTTACAATCTGAAAAAAGTCGTTGGTAAGTGGTCAAATAGTGCTTTGGTGGTATGGAGGGGGGCGGAGCGACCCCCGGGGGTCATGTGACCATTTTGGCAAAAGTAGTAGTTAAGTGGTCAAATAGTGCTTCGGTGGTACGGGGGGGGAGTGTGGGGCGGGGCGACCCCCGGGGTCATGTGACCACTTTGGCAAACATAGTTGGTTAGTGGACCGATAGTGCTTTGGTGGTACAGGGGGCGTGTCCGGGGGGCGTCGCCCAGCAGAAGAGGGACCAATCCGTGCGAGGCGTTGGGGTCCCGCGACCACCGGCCACGGATAGTGGGGTAGTGGGAGGAATATCGTGTTCGTGGTCTCCTGGGGGAAGCGCCAAAGGCCTAATAAGGACTACGCGAATGGAAAAAGCCCCAGTGGCTTTAAGCTAGCCCTGGACGGGCTTTGCGCCACACTGTGGCCGAATGCCGAAGCGCAGCTGGGGGGCTCTTCGCTCTTTCGCCCTCGGTCGGCTTCGGGCGGACTCCCCTTCGGTTGACCCCGAAAAATCTGGGGTCTTCGCCGCACAGCATCCCTGAACCCCTTTCCACGACCCACTTAGCCCGGTGGAGTCGTGGACTGCTCGCAAAAGTTTGGGACTTCTGGGAGTAATCATAAAGACCTTGCATAATGACCTCAGTTGATGAATCGTTCTGTTAATTTGTCATTGTCTTTTAAAATATTTGGTTATAGACAACTTCATATTTGTGCTTTAACACTTGCGAGCCCAATAAATCCAAAATAAATGCAAAGAAACTTTGTATTTGTTATTTTATACAGATGTTATTATTTAATTTTATATTCAAGTTATATATTGGCTATGAAACGATCTGACACAAATATAACCTGTCACTCTTCACAATCCTCCTTTATTGCCATCTTTGCAAAAAGCTGTAATTTTGCCACGGGCCTTCTTTATTTTCACCACATAAAATTAAATTAAATTAGCTAGTTCAAAACTTAAAAGTGACTCGGAACTAAATTATTATACATGTGCTTTACTACACATTGTCATAAATAAACTTTAAATACTAAATCTTACTAACCACTTTTGTTAAATGGTCTAAGCACGCTTGTGTTCTGGGGTGTTTTGAGTGACTGATTTGTTAGGTTCAATGTGAGTGTTTGACATACGAGTTTCAACAAAATGAATCTGTTCAAATGAGTCATTACGTTGCAAATTGTACATTAGCGGACATTGACACGCTGTTTGTTATTCACAGCTGTTAGTACTTAGCAAAAGATAGAAGTTAACAAGGAAAACACTTAATTGGGTAGGATTTTTCCTTTATGTCAGCTGTATGTGTGGAACGCTTGTCAGGGAAGAAAAGGCAACATGTTTTTGAGCACATTCTCACCCAGCTGTAATTCAGGTTAATATATTCTCTGAATGCGCCACGTGAAACATATTCTGCCTTCCGACCTTGCTTTTGATAAACGTGTGAGGGAGTGAGAGAGACAGTTTCTGAAACCGACGTGTTTGCTGAATATGACATCAATGTTCCGTGAGATGGAGCGCTCTGTCCCACGATGCCTTTATGCCGTTCTATTTGCGCAACACAGAATGAAGTCAAACACACAGTTTAGTTTGGAAACAGAGGGAGTGCACGATAACTCAGTTATCACAAGCGCATCCGTCACTACTCATAAATCACATGAAATGTAAAAATACAATTTTTGGCGGGACAAAAATTTGTTTTACGAACTGGCACCAATGCAACCCTTATAAAAAAAGATCACATTTGCAAGCATTTTGGTCGCAGTCTAGATCCCTGGTAAGTGAACATGGGTGTTAGTTGGAATACCAAAACTATTTGAGTCTATTTTACTTGGTCTTTTTGCTTTCCAAATTGTAACTCAGAATTGAACCCTCTTTCAAATTAACCACACAGAAATTCTTGTCTACACACTCTTTTTCAGCCAATGTATAATTTCTCTTTCAAGCACCCAACGTTTTCTAACATCTTGTCTTGAACCATCTTGTTTTTCTTATCCGACTAGGATGGAAGGTAGTGTAGGGTCTGGTCAGATGTAGGGTCTGGTCGGATCAAAGGTTACCATTTGGGATCGTAAAACACAACAAGCTTCAATGAGGCACCAACGAGTCTGGTCCAACTGCCCTATCTCAACACCTTCATCACTGACCAGGACAGATTTCAATACTCTCCCCTGGACTTCAAAGGAGGTTCTTGGGGGGGACAGGGCTGTTCACCAAAGTGAGAAAAGCCATGTGGCCTCCAGGGACTGAGAGCCTCAAATTCTTCCAAAAGAATGTCTCTTTCTCTTTCCTTAGCCACAAAAGACTGGTTTAAAGTGTATATACATGTATCCCCACATTGTATGCTTGTCCCCATGTTATTCTCCTTCACCTATAACCTCAAAGGCATGTGTGCTTAGTGGTAGTCTGTATATTTACATTCTCGTACAAACTACAGGTCAATGTAATTATAATCCTTTCATGTTTCATATCTAAATGTTTCCCTCTTCATTTCTTAGAATATGGTGTATAGCACAGTAATGTATTTTATACCATACTCATTTTATTTTATTCTAAGACTATTCCTGCTCCAAACCCCCAGGCGACCATAAATGCAAATGAGTTAGTGTGCCAGACAAAGAAACATGTTTTCGCGCCCAAAAGCATCTCATCACATTGGATCGCCCACCTTGGAGGGGCGTGACGCCCCCAGGGTTAAAACATCTGTGCACGGAGGAAACAGTGCTCACTCGTGTTCGTGCACCCTCTCGAGACCTGTCTCTCTCCTCGGAGACAGCTTCTTCCGGCAGTTTGCTTCGGCTAAGTTCGTTCTACCTTCATCAGCCAGTGCGGTTCTAAGAAAGAATCCGACGGACTCACCTGCTCGCTTTAAACTCATCAGGACTCTGAAACCTTTTTGCACGCGCACCAGAACTTGTCCCAGCACAACCAGGAAGCCAATGCAAGTATCTGATCTAGTTCTAAATAGCTGGGCCTAAGCTTTGCCCCTTTTAAATAAGGAGATTGTCCTTGATGGTTTATGCAGATGCGAATAGCTGATTTAATACTGCCACTCTTTGCTTTGTCTATTTCTTTCATTCTTTACTGCTTTTACGTTTTATGTTTGTTTGTTAGTGTTTGGTCTGTTTGTTAGTTGGTTTTATTTCCCCTTTAGTGTAGTAAATAAAACCGCATTTGTATCCATGCTCGAATCGTTTCTGTGTTTATTTATCACATATCAACGTCACTTAAACTGCTTGATTTCGTTAAGATTTCTGAAGTGGTACTGTACTACAGTAAGAATATTGATTTTCCAAGGCCAGGAAAGTAATATTTCTTAAGAGTTGATATACGATCTGCTGATCACTCGCTGGACGAGTACATTTAGTCTGCTGCTATTATTAATTCTGCTGCATCAGGTAAAGTGTATAAAATAGTTAATGGTTAATCACAATTAATTATACGTATGTTACTGTGGTTAAACTCATAGTTTCCCCGAAATACACTACAGTAGGTTGGAAGTTTGCTTTAATAATATATTCAATAATGAAATGTTTGAATATGTGTTTCAGTTGTTTTAAACAGGAAGGCAATGAAATAATAGAGTTTTGAACTTGCGCGACCTTACGTTTGTGATGCAGTGCTTTTAGCTGCATGTTAAAATAAGGATGAGTTTAGTTCACCAAATATGATTCTCCACCAGATCTATCAAGATCACATCCATGAAACGAGTTATTTAAAACATCAATTTCAGTCAAGGAATTAGTTTAGCTCAAAGGAAAATACGTACAATAATCGTTATTATATACATATTTTACAGTCTCTGATTAGTAATATAAAGTATAACAATACTTGTATGCTTTCGTCCAGCGAATGCATCAATGATATTATACACTTTACGTTATCTCATGGCCATAAGTAACGTGACTTTACCAAACAGGATTTAGAGCAAATGTAGCGATAATCAAACACAGTTTAAGTGACCAAGTATATGAGCCGAACACAGAAAACCCCTCACAGGTGAATATATATATATAGTTGTTTATTAAACTCTACTCTACATGGTAAAAGTAATGACGATCGCATAAACACACACAATACATGAAACACAAACGTGCTAGGGAGCGCGGAGAGAGAAAGAGTGAGAAGAGAGAGAGAGAGCATGGCAGCGATTTCTGAACACCAATAAAAATCATCTTTAACAAAGAGGTACAAACTTAACGTCTTGGTTACGGATGTAACCTCGGTTCCCTGATGGAGGGAACGGGACGTTGTGTCGAACTGACAGAATGGGGTTTGTCTTGAGAACCTATCATCTTCTGAGTATTTAGAAAAGGCCAATGAAAATTGGCGAATGAAATTTGCATGCCGGGCTCCTTCCCGGATGTCCGGGTATAAGAGGGAAGCCGGAGTGCTCATTCATTCACCTTTGGTTTGAGGAGCCTAAAGCATCCTCCCCGACCGCTGGGGTGGGCGGCCAGTGTTGTGGCATGAGGGACACAACGTCTCGTTCCCTCCATCAGGGAACCGAGGTTACATCCGTAACCAAGACGTTCCCTTTCTGTCGGTCTCTCGACGTTGTGTCGAACCGACAGAATGGGGTTCCTATGGAAAACGCCACAGCACTGAGCCGCATCACAATCTCTGCGGAGCGACGTTGACTGGCTTGGGCGAGTCAGACAAACATGCTAACGCGAAATTATGACCTTCCAGTGAGAGGAAGGGGGACCCAGAGCTTTCCACAAAAAGTTGGGAAGCCCCCTAACGCCGGCCGTCACGGGCGGAGGCCTAATTCTCTAAATGGCGAGAAGCCGCCCGGCACCGTACGGGCCACTGGGTAAGCATTATTCCCGCTGGGGGAAAAACGCTGCAGAGGCCACTACCTACCGTAGGGAGAAATTAGTGGAGACACCACATGGTCTCACCATCAGGGGAGAACTCATGGGAGGAATGTGCGGACTGCAGGAGTTAACTGCAAGGTGGGAGTCCACCTGTGGAGGTCATGGGTTGCCAAGGTGGGAACCATTCATGAGGATACATCGGACGGAACAGCCCACGGAGGGGGTGTTACCACGTCTGGAGCACTAGGTCCGGTTAGAGTTATGTGGGAGATAACTCAACTGTTCCCCGGCCTAAGGGGGCAGGGCTGCTCTGCCCAGCCTGTCCCCTGGAAGGGTGCTTAGTGATGGATGGAATGCCTGTTCTTTACCCGAGGGGAAAGAAGTGAGGCGGGATCGCCACTGCTCCCCCCGGAGGGGGAAGGGCTTCCGCAGGCGTACGCCCTACCGGCTGCCGGTCCCACACCTAGCCAGGATGCGGGCTGACACCGGTTCCGCGCGTAGGTATTAGAACCTCACGGAGTTGTTAGGCATAGCCCAACCCGCAGCTCTGCAGATGTCTGCCAGAGAGGCGCCNTGCCAGGATGCGGGCTGACACCGGTTCCGCGCGTAGGTATTAGAACCTCACGGAGTTGTTAGGCATAGCCCAACCCGCAGCTCTGCAGATGTCTGGCAGAGAGGCGCCCTGAGCCAGCCACGAGGGGTGAGCCTCACCCCCAACGGGCAGGGGCGAAAGAGATCAGTATGCCCTAACGAGGGCATCCACGATCCAGTGCGCCAACCTCTGTTTGGAGACAGCCCTCCTGCTGACCTCTGAAACAGACAAGAGCTGCTCAGAGCTTCTGGGCTCTGCGTCCGGTCCAAGTAGAGGCGCCGTGCGCGTACTGGACACAACACGGATAGGTTGGGTCTTCCTCCCTGTTGGGGAGCACCTGCAGGTTCACCACCTGGTCTCTCGGGAGAGTGGTGGGAACCTTGGGCACGTAGCCGGGGCGGGGTCTCAAGATAACATGAGAATCCCGGCCCCGAGTTCTAGGCAATCTGTGGACACGGAGGGTGCTTGTAGATCCCCTACCCTCTTGGAGGTGAGCGCCATGCGGAAAACCGTCTTTATCAAGACTGAGAAAGAGCGGCAACCCCGAGAGGCTCGAAGGGGGCGGGGCCTCTTGAGGCCCGCCACCTAGGTCGCAAGAGGGTACGGAGCGCGGGTAAGGTGGTCACCCTCTCGTGCCCCTTAGGAACCTAATGACCCGGTCGTGCTGTCCCAGAGGCTACCCAGCACTTGGGTCATGATGAGCGGCCGTAGCAGCTGCATACATTCCCAGTGTGGAGGGGGAGAGGTTACTCCCCCGTCTCTCTTGAGGACAGGACAGCTCGTACCCGACCGAGCAACTCCGCGGGTCTTCTCGCCGAGAAGAGCACCAGGACGAGAAGAGGCACCACCTATGGGCATATAGCCGCCCAGTGGCCGAAGCCCTAGCCTGAGTGACGTCCCAACCGGACCGGGGGTAGGTCACTCAGGATCTCCTCGTCCCGTCCAGACATGGAGACCAGGTTTTGCCTGGGATGCCGTAACGTGCCCCTTCCCCTGGGGAAGCTGTCCGCCAGGGGGAGCGGCCAGGGGGAGTTGTTGTCAGAGCCTCAGCTCCGAGAACCAAGTCCTGGTTAGGCCAAAGGGGCGTAACCAGAACCACTTGATGCTCCTCTTCCCTGGCTTTGCACAGGACCTGTGCAATGAGGATCACTGGGGGGAAGCGTACTTCCGCTTGTCCCGCGGCCAGCTGTGCGCAAGGGCATCCGTGCCGAGGGTACTTCGGACAGGGAGTACCAAAGCGGACAATGGGTGGAGTCCGGGGAGGCAACAGGACCACCTGTGCCTGGCCGAACTGCCCCCAAATGAGCCGACTGCATGGGGAGGGAGTCGCCACTCTCCGCGAGGCGTCGACTTACGAGAGAGCGCATCGGCTGTCTGGTTCAGGACGCCTGGGATGTGTGTGGCTCACAGGGAGCTGATCACCTGCTGACTCCAGAGGAGGAGGCGTCGGGCGAGTCATGTTAGCTGCTGTGAGTAAAAGAATACGCCACAGCAGCTGTGCTGTCCGACCGGACCAGCACGTGCTTCCCTGCACGAGAGGTAGTCCTCAATGCAAGTAGCACAACCAACAACTCTAGGCAGTTGAATGCCAACGCAGGAGAGAGAGCGGCTGTGGTAACCCAGAGAGAGAGGAAACTCTCCTTTTTGAGAGTAAGTGGGCGCCAGCCCCCCGGAGGGGGCCAGCAGATGGAGGGACGGGGCAGGATCCGTCCCTATCCGACTTCCCAGCGATGTGGCTGGGGTCGGGCCCAATGGTAGCCTCGATCCCCCTGCGGTGTTCCCATGACGGCCGCTGCCCCGCGGCTGCTGATGGGGCGATGGTCTCCTCTTCGCTGTCTCCTCCAGGGGGGGCACCTGAGTGGGGGGCGCCAGAGCTGGAGGGCGTTGAAGAGGACCAGGGCTGCTGAGAAGCAGACAGTGCACGGGACTCGACGGCCGAGGCGGCCGAGTTGCGGCACGGAGGACTGCTTCTTACTGTCGAGAACCCTACGGGGAGGCCGCGTACGGGTCTCGCGCCCCCCCCCCGACGGGCGGGGGGTGAGCGGGGCCGCTGCAGCTCGACAGTAACACCAACCAGCCCCCCCTTGCGAGACGCGTACGTCGAGAAAGCTGACCTTCTCAGCGTTACTCATCTGCGCAAGTATTGGCCAGAGGAGTTTCTCATGAACCACAAGTGTTGACATCGTCCGACCCGGGGCCTGCGTGGTCACCTTGGTCGCCCGTAGAGAGAGGTCGGTGGCGGCGCGGAGTTCCTGCATAAGCGCTGGGTCGGTCTTACCCTCGTGGAGCTCTCTCAACGCCCTGGCCTGGCAGGAGCCATAGCGTGGCGAGAGGAGGCAACTTGGTCCGCCGCAATGTAAGCTCTCGACACCAGAGATGCCGAGACACCACATGCTTTGGACGGGAGTCTAGGTCGAGCCCTCCCAAGTGGCCGCCACCTACGGGCACAAGTGCACCGAGGCGGCATACTCCACCTGGGGGACACCGACGCATCCTCCAGCTGTCTCAACCTCGAGGGAAGAGAGGGTGACAGAACTTTGTTTGACGTGAAACGTGCCGGTAAGGGGCGTTTCAGGTCTTACAAAGTTCCTCATGCACTTCCGGTAAACACGGCACTGGGGGTGGGCGAGGCTTGGAGCCGCGCTCAAACCCGAGGCGCCATGTAGCCAGCCGCGAACACCGGGAGAGGCAGTGCGGGCACTGCAACCCAACACTCACGGCGGCCCGGGAAAGCATGGCTGACATCTCGACATCCGCTTTTTCCTGGGTTCGACCCCCCGAGGGAGGGAACCCGAGGAATCGTCGGAGTCGGATGGCAGTACGTCACCCCCCGATGCTGCAAGAGAATCTCATCATCACGCATCATGTCAGAATACGTGATTGAGGAATAAGACGGCGGACTGTCTTTTTTGGGGAACGGTTAGACGAGCGAAACGAGGTGTGAACGGTCCGTGAGCCGTGGCTGGCGGATTATCGCTCACAGTAATCCTCATATCACCCTCGCTGCTTGCCATAGCGGACGGCAGGGCCGTAGTCCTGCCGCCACGGAACGGGGAGCAAACGAGGTGGTGGCTGAGTCCCGTGGGAACACAGCCACCTGTGACGCAACGTCTGAATCGTCACCGCCCGCAGTGCGGGCAGGACGTATCCACAACGTCTGCCCCAGCGTACTGGAAGCAGGCATTGTGTCCGTCCCCCTCCTCGATGAGTGTGTTGCACCCATGAGAACAGCGGGACAAGCCACGCTGGAGAAATTTGCTCTTTTAGAAAAGGAAATTTGCTCGAACACCTCCGGAACTGCCGAGACGCCCAGGGGAGAGTCACTGCAGGAAGGGACCGTCCGCTGTCCACGTCGTAGATTCCAGCAGAAAGAATGATCACCAAGATCGTAGAGAAGCTCATCAGATGCGTAGGCTCTGAAGAACAAAAGGTGAATGAATGAGCACGCCGGCTTCCCTCTTATACCCGGACATCCGGGGAGGAGCCCGGCATGCAAATTTCATTCGCCAATTTTCATTGGCCTTTTCTAAATACTCAGAAGATGATAGGTTCTCAAGACAAACCCCATTCTGTCGGTTCGACACAACTTGAGAGACCGACAGAAAGGGAACTGGCAATTTCCAACAGTAAAATACTGTTATTTCAATAGACAGTTTAATCCTGTAGATTAACAGACCAAGGCCCATAGATTAATTCCTTTCTGTAAATTTGCAGCATTTAACTGTACACCGTTGGCGCCTGAAAAAAAAACAGTCTTACGCTGTGAAAAGCAGCATGTGGGGGGGGTTAACACATCCCACTTTTTCAAAACAGCGCGGTAATCAAGATCACGTCACAGCTCGTCTCTTCCCAGATAGCAACAAATTCTGGGCCAAATCTGATATAAATTTGGCCCTTCTGCCTTAATTCTAGCATTGTTTTTTTTTCACAGTCTTGTGTGAAACAGAATTAGGCTCGTTTTTGGCGTGAGTCTAGTCAGCCAGAAGAAACAAAAAACAAGCATTAATTTGGCTACATCCTATCTTGAGTTAGGCTTGCCATAAAAAGAACGTAGTTCGGTTAAGATTTGGGTCGGTTTTGGTTAGCCACAAAGTCAAAAGCAACAAAACTGCCAATAATAATATATTATAATATGATACTATTATTATCACGAAAACCTTTAGCAGACACATCAAAACCAATTTATATCAAATGAGGAATACAACAAATAATTTTAAGAAGGCAAATATTCATATGTTATTATATTATATAAAAATGTATATAATTAAAAACGATGGTAGATATTTTTTTACATTATTTGCATGGGTGTTTTTTGTGACTGAATGGTATAGTTTGAGCATTGAGAGCCGACTGCTTCGCCTGCTTTTTAATCAATGATCCGGTATTCGCAGCGCTTCATGAAATCGAGCAAGCCTGCTGTCTTTGTAGATACGATGATGCAGTTTGCCATGCATCTTGGAAGTTGTAGTCGATTTGCGAATATAGCGTTAAATGCGCCCTATGAAAAGGACTTCATTTCACTGAATGCTTCCTGTCGCTAGAAGAACCGGAAGTCCGTAATTCAAATTCTACCGCGGAACCATAGTTGCCAAGTCCGCTTATAATACGCGACCATGGGCTTCTTTTCTGTCAAGTCGCGTTAAAAAATCACTTGTCGCGGGTTGCGGGTTTTGGGGCTTATTTTAAAAAATATGGTTGCTTGTTCTGAACCTGACAAGCAACTTTGTTTCTTTACATCTATGGTCGCTGTTTTGTTCAATCCATTAACACTGTCTGCTCGAAGGTAGGCTTTTTGTACTACATGCGGCAGAGCATGACATCACAGCACTGCGAGAGCTGTTTGAAAGCATACAGAGACGTCTACTGTCGCATCACTCTCGCGGTACTATGATGTCACGCGCCGATTGGTCTGCGCAGCGCCGCAGGAGGTCACACAACAGATCGAAGCACGTAACACAACATAGAGAAGCCAAGAATGTTACAGTGGTCTCTTCACGTAATCATCGGCGCGCTTTGGGTAATCGGAGGTAAATATACTAAACAGATGAAAATTCACTTAAATATAAAAAGCATTTTATAACCGGGCTACATCATTAAACACGTTAAAAGTGTAGATCTGCGCGTTTGGCTACACAACCTTATTCACGCCTAAGCACGTGTGAATAGCGTAATTTGTCCTCAAACACACCGCCTCCTTTCCTCTACCAACTAAACTAAATGTATTACATCTGTCACGATTAGAATGAAATGTGAAAATGAACGAAACGTTCAGATCTGATCACGGTGCAGCAAAGGGGTAGGGAGGGATGACCCTATTTATTAGGCTATAAGGTAAACATCAAACATTTTTATTGTATTAAATAAATGTATTGATCATTGCAGAATATAATTTAAAAAAATATACATCAAATGCATATAGTTCAGTTTTACTTTATTATAAATGTGTGGCTGTTACAGCTACATTAAGTGGTTATTATATCTTCTCCTTTTCCATCTCTCCAGGCCTATACTGCTCACATCAGAGATTTTCAATTAATTTCTGTAAAATAATTTATGTTTGTGTTTTTCAAACAGGGTAGTGTCGGTTTAAAATGACCCAGGCTCGTTCATTAATAATAAATAATTGATAATAAATTACATTGATGATCATGAATAATTTTGGGCTTGTTTTTGGAGCTGCAGTTGCTTATTTGTCTTGCAAAAGTTGGCAACACTGCGCGGAACAGAAGCGTCCTTTGTTTTGATCAATG
Source organism: Triplophysa rosa (assembly GCF_024868665.1). Classification (NCBI taxonomy): domain Eukaryota; kingdom Metazoa; phylum Chordata; class Actinopteri; order Cypriniformes; family Nemacheilidae; genus Triplophysa; species Triplophysa rosa. Next base: position 18,203 of record NW_026634234.1, read on the forward strand.
AACTGCAATACAGTTCGGTAAGTTGAAACATTTATTGAAATCTAAACTAACAGGTTTTGCTGCCTACTCGATTGGCTTTTTTGTTCATATGCAATCATTTTTATGCTAAAAGTGCTAGAATTTTTTTATTCAAACCTCACTTAACGCCAACGTTCGGGCGAAGTAAGACGCGAAAAGCGCCGTTGTGAGTCAATAAGATGTCTGAAATATATTAATTCTCAGCCCGCAAAGAGACAGTGGACGTTCTGTGTCCATCAGAACTGACCTTCGTCTCTTGACTGCCTGGTATTTATAAAGCTGTGTTATTGTGTGTTAAAGACAAATGTAACAAAAACCTAAGGTTAGATGGCGCTTTTGTAAAATACTCAGTCGATTTCCAGAGTTTGCCTTTATTTTACCTTTGTTTTATAAGAAAGTTTATCCATGTTTGAGTTTTGTTTGTAGAAAACATTGTCAGCTTTGTTGGCACTAAATAAGTGGATGTTGTGCTTGCAATCTGGGTAAAGAGTGATGTTTGTTTAATACATTTCATTTAAAAGCCATGTTGTACTGTATGTGTTTTGATTTTTGAAATTATGTCTTTGACAGTAAAATGAAAAAAAAAAAAGAACATGACAGCAGCGCATCTTGTGAAACAGCAGACTCATCTCCAGTCAAAGACAGACGCCCGAGGCCACCAAAATGGAAAAGAAAGTAAGACTGTATATTATTTCATTCTTTAACATTTCTCTAACAGGTCATTGTACTTTTGTGATGTGTTCCTAATTGGTCTTGTATGTAGTGTAATTTGCCTAATATCAGTATTAGATACAAACGCATGTTGTAGTAATTTGGCTTAATACTGACAGCATGTTTTCAAACATTCCAGGTACTTGATCTTGGATTATTTGGTGGAGTGGATGTGAAGACACAGTCTGGTGAATGAAGCTGGCAATAAAAAACCCAGGCCAAAACTGTCAACTGGAGAGGTGTAAATGGGAAAATAGGATTCCCAATTTTGTTGTGATTGGTAAGCGCTTACCCTGGAACTCTTAAATCTACAAACATTTTTTTCATGTATTAAATGTAAAACTTTTAGGCCTGATGGTGTATTGTAGTGTGAAATGTCTCTAATTATTATGCATTTTTTTAACCATATTTTTAACTCCGTATTTGTATGCTTTTATTCTAGAGGCCGTAAGAAGTCCTTCACCTGCACAGATGACTGAGCTGGAGGTCAAGAAAGTTACTAAACTTGGGTTTCATCTAACTGTTTTCATCTTTTACAGTGTTGTTTGTAACTTATTTGTCTACATATACATATTTGCACATCTGTAAACTAGTGTTGTCACGGTACCAAAATGTCAGTAGTCGGTACCAATACCAGTAAAATTCCACGGTTCTCTGTACCAATTTCGGTACCAAAGCAAAACACCAGTACATGCTAATTGAAACACAATTTTATTAATAAAGCTCATTGGTAATATAAATGTATAGAAAGCAATGCCATTTTGTATACATGAAGTATAAGTTAATTGTTGCTGAAACTGTTGTGTGCTCTCTGGGGTCTTTCATGCTGATGAACATCCTCCTCAGTCTGCTGCTGTAGAAGACACATAGAATAAACTTCAGTAAGTCAACTGACTGAACAAACATGCATATGCAATATTAAAACAAACCTCCGTTTTTATACTGCATTTACACAAGATTACTTACATTAAGGTAACTGTATATTAAAATAATAAATGCAACCGATATATTTTTCTTTAGTTTAAATGTGGCTTTTTAAACCTAATGGAGTTATCTACCCAAGACATACACATTGCTAGTCATACAGTTAGTATGCTAGTTTTCTAGCACATAGATTGCAGATAGGCCTATATAAAATAGGTACTGTAAACCCCACCCTGTCCTCCCACTTATTTTACCCCATTACAGTTATAAAAGCATTAAATGGTTAATAAGGACACTTGACTGGATTAGCATTGGCGCTAACAAATTAACAAGCAAACAGGGACGTTTGTTTTAACGTAACCTTTAACTTAACATATGATACAACAATCATAATGCAAACGCGAACAGAATTTGAAACTTACCGCTTGATCTTGTTAACTTAAATCCGGATGATTCCTCATATCACAACAAAACTCTGTTAGTTTTCTTCGTGATATGACTTTAATCTTAAGTATTTCTGTGCGCATCTCTTGTGGATCGGAGCCGCGCTTTCCGCTCATCACGTCTTATTGCGTCTATAAAAAGTTTCCGACTGACAACCTGTCAGACAGAGCATCAGTACCCGGTTGACGTACCGGGTCTTATGAAAATTGGGTACCGACAACTTTTTTATTTTTAGGTACCGACTTGGACCCGAAGTACCGGTACTTTTGACAACACTACTGTAAACATACTTTTTGCCTTTAATTTCTCTTGTTTATTCATTCAGTTCGTTTATTGGTTTCTGTTATTAAATGTTTTATGCACTACATTTTTTACATTGTTTTAATTTAATCCTTAATATATGAATTTAGTGCTTAGTTTATTGTTGCTGTGTTTTTTGTATTGTGTTGCTATTTACAGTATGTGTTGCTTTTAGTTTATTGTTTGACATTATTTGTTGCGTAGTTTCCATTGTATGTTTATGTTTCTGTTGTCTAAATGTTAGTGTAATTGTTTTTTGGCACCTCTTTTGACATTATATTTATTTTTGCTGCATTTGAGTAGAGTTTATTGTCAGCATTAATTAAACACAATACGTGCATTTGCTTGGTTTCTGTGTTTTTCCAATTATTCAATATATTATTATATATTGGGCCAGTTGTGGGTGAGTTAGATAGTTGTGGTGGCACTATGGCCCATTTCTTGGATAAATAAGGTATTTATTTGCTATCTGGGCAGTGGAGTAAATATAAAATAACATAGCCATTACTGTGAAATTACAGTACAGCCGTAAAACTACTTAAACTGTACAATTGCGGTAAATAGCTGCCAGTACTTTACTGTGGAATTACAGCACAACTGTAAAATGAAAACGGTTACAAACCTGTAAAATTACAGTAAATGGCTGGAACCACTGCTGCCAGTACTTTACTGTAAAATTACTTGTTGACTGCTGAGGTATCCTTCCTGGTAGTTTAAGATTTAGAATTAATATGAAGTATAAAAATGTTAGTAAAATATTTGTGTTTTAAAATAATTTGACATTAGAATTAAAATAACATACAAATAAAAACCTCTAAAAGCTTTGTGGTCTGATTAGATTAGGTTACATTATAGAGTGAATGTTGCCTCAGGAACTGCACTGTAGATATTTTCTTTACGGTAATAACAACATGTTTTTAAATGTTGAAATATAAACATAGTGTGTCATCGGTGCTGACTTCCAGATCTTTTCTTAAACAATCACTCCCTGAACCACAGCGAGGGTACGAGAGAGAAAACACTGAGCCTCCTCCAGCCTGAGTGGGATTATTGGACACTGCCGCCCCCTCCTCCTAAAGCGGGAAGTTCACGGTCTGCGGCCGACTGTTTGTTTGGCCTTGCTACACTATTTTCAGCAGCTACAGAACGGTGAACTTGAGGACTGAACAGTCATGCTTAGTGTAAGTCTTTGTCATGCATGACTCATTACATGACAGACAGGCTTACATATGCAGCAAACTTTCCTGTCCTGAAATACTGCTTTAACTTCATTTAATGATGCTTTAGTGATGCTGCATTTATTTGTTGAGAAAAATCTTTTAAAAGATGCGCCATGATACATTACATCTTTATACAAACACACATGTGCCCATATGAGAAATAAACATTCACAGATGGAAACATTTCTCTCTGTATTACAAAATGTCCCATATATGAATGTATAAAGAGATACAGTATATTAGGGTGTATGTTTGATTTCTTTGTCCTGGTGTCAGAGCTCCTGGAGAATCTGACAAGCGGTCTGTTCTTTGTTAAGTGTCAAGCATTGATGAGATCTCTCTCTGTGTGTGGCTCTTCAGCAGCAGATGGGTCATTGGATCTACACCTCATATAGCACACGTCTGTATAGACTGACAGTTTACAGGGGGTCCGTGGGTCAAGATGTCAAACACACTACTATGCGTGATGAAGGTCGACCGACAAGCAAACGGCACCCAAAAGCAGAAGGTCTTTGACGGTGGATTAAGTTGTTGTGTTTTTTCGCCCCGTGGCAATGACAGCCCCTCCAGAGTGGTCCTCATCTCCCCCCTCCATCTTCCCATCATTCAGTGTGGTCCATCTCACTTTCTGCCACAGCATGCTATTGTCAAAACATCCAAAGGCTAAAGTGTTTCTGATTTGCCTTTGTTTTCCTGTCTCCCACCTTCTAGAGAAATCTCGCAGCGTTTCACCTTTTCAATGTTTCTCGTGTCTGTGTTGTACTTTTTGACGGTTCACCTTGATATGAGTGTGTGAAGGAGAATGATATTAATAATGCAACAGAATGACTGTGGCAGGGTGAAACAGTTTGAATTGCTGTCTAATGGCTCTCAGAGTCATAAACGTCATGTGAATGAGTGTTGTACTGACAAGAAGCCTGTTCTTTGGATTTTGAAGCCAATACCGTTTTATGGCCAAGACATATAAGTCTGCAACTGTTACATGTAAACATAAAATGCTTTAATATAATATAAATACAATATAATGCTGTACATTTACTTTAGTTTGTTAGGAAACGGCAGGATGTTAGTGAAATTGATAGAAGTGCCATTGGACAATTGATTTTAAATGAAATAAAAAATGATTTAAAGAAACGATGGATTGATGCTTATCTTAAAAACCTGCTGCAACGATACAAGGGTGTTGCTAAGTTTTTTTAGGGTGCATTCTAGGACATCGGCAGGAGGTTGCTGAAGTAAACCATACCTAAAGTTAACAAGAATCCAAAGAGGTCCTTTGGTATGATGAAGAGAGGACTCTTTGTTGAGTCTAAACTGATCCAAAGAAACATTGGTAGGGTAGAGTTGTTTCTGTGGTCGAAAAAAAAGGCACTGCATTATTAGGGCAGGGGTTAGGGCGTGCGTATGTGTTTACAGGCGAGGCATGTATCTCTGATCTTTCTAGACAGCTGGAGAGACACGCTAGCTCCTCATCTTCTCTGTTGTCCTCCCACACGCGCTGATCTCACACCTTTCATGTGCCAAGCAGATGTAGGCAGTTGTCATGCTAATGAGACACACACACACATATGCATGGGCATGGGCTCATACACACCTTCCAGTGTATCAGTTCAAGCCCTCGCTGTCAGCCACACTTGTGAGCCCACCCGCTCCCCCCTCTTTTGCTCTCTTTAAGTGGAAACGATTGGAATTGAGTTCAGCGTGCTCCCTTGGGACGAAACCTGCCTGCCAACCGCCCGTCCTGCCACACACTTCCCAACCCCGGTGCTTGTGTGTGTGTGAGTCCCTAAACTTCTCCAGCAACCCCACACACTGCCCATAGATTCCAGCAGATTGTTGACTAATCTACAGAACCAGATGAATTCATTAGCGGTTAATTGTCATGGTAAGACTCCGGGGAGAGAACAGGACAGCAGGCAGTCTTGTAGCGCTGTGACATTACAGAATAGAGGATGGTACGAGTCCGTGTGTGTGTAATATATATTTTAACATAATAAAATAAGGAATTTTTTTGACTGATTTATGTAAACGCTAGATTGAAGCACACAAAAGATCAAATAAGGCCAGGAACACAACTGATGGATAGAACAGCCCTCCATCTTCGAAAGCCATGCACAAAGCAATGCAAGGTAAATGACAAAATTACTGGGACCACACAAATCTGGGACTTTCTTGGATCGCCTCTTGCATGGAAAAGCTGAAAGCTCAGGCATACAGTATGTAAGTGTTGTGGACTTGTGCGGTGTCTGCAGGAGACCCGGCAATAAGTCCATCACATCCCCGGCTATCGACTCCCTCTGGGGGATCAATACTGGAATGATGGGCCTCCTCTGTCTCGCCCATCCATCCACTGGGCCATTGAGCGCATGTTAATGTTATGAATTATTGAGAGAACGGTTACTATTGATTGGCTGTGGGGATTATTGAAGGGGTGAATTGCAGCGAGAGGCCAGGCGGAGGTCTGGAAGGAGGCGGAGGGAGTCTGCACCAACGGGCAGGTCAACATCCTCAAGCAAGGTTTAAGTATCCACTCCAGAACGGTCAGGTCAGGGGTTGAAAGAAGGACATGGCTGACATTTTGACGAGTGGATATTCTCCTTCTGGTTTCTGAGTTGTTCTCTCCCAGGCCCCGCTGCTAAAAAGAAAACTTAAAGGTGGTTGACTGCTCTGTCTGTGAAGATGTTTTAGTGGGGTTTAAAGGCACCTGTCAGCTGGTCATGCTGGGAGACATGCATAGGAGTTCAGGCCGATCTTTCAGAAACAGCCTTGTAAGATTTTTCCACAGTAGCATTATCAGCACATCATTTTTCTGCTGCCCGGTGTAGCTGCTCACAGCATCCACATCCCGGCTGATTAGTGATTATTTGCATTCCAATTTATAGAATGTCCAGGCTAAGCTCTAAACCTGTATATTTTCTTCATTTCCCAAATCTGATGTGATGGAAATGATTTATAATAATGCTGGTCCAGGAACATGTCACTGTACCATTTGAATTGCAGGTGCTCGGTATGGGTTCTTAGATAAACATTTACTATAACAAACTTCTAAAAGCAGGGAAGGCCACTGAGCTTGTGTTTCGAGCACAATTTTTCTGTAGTATGGTGGAAGGATGAAAAGGTACAGTACTCATGATCACTTATCCTAGTACAGCTCTACTCTTTCTAACCAATGCAAACTATGTCACTATGGCACTACACACCAGTCACTCCACAAAATGTTCATCCTCAGGTTTTTATGCTCTTTCAGTTGGTGCTTTTAAACCGCATGCTTACTCTCTCTCTCTCTCTCTCTCCATACAGTAATGTATATGGGTTGCCGCCAGACTGCAGGGCTGTCGATGTATAAAGAGAGTGGCGTCAATGCATTAACAAAATGTTATTTGGTTGGGTTCTGTACAGACTATGCTGGTTGTCATGACCTGAACATTTGTTTAGGGAGTGTTGTGTTACTCTGTGAGGAGGGAACAGAGCATGAAGACTTGAGGAATAAGTGACATTTAGTTGCAATGTGTCAGTGGCCTTAAACCTGTCTGCATCATGTTTGCTTTCTCACAGACGAAGACCACCATCACCTGAAGAAAGGGTTGCTTGTAAAAATATTTTCTTGGCAAAAAAACAACAGCCTGACGTCACAATGACTGAAACATTGCCACTGCGGGCTATTCAAATGTATCTCTTCAAACTTGATTTTTTGCATTCTGAAATGTGTCAAAATACTTTTTATAGCACAAAGGGCACAAGCACATACTGTACGAGTGTAAACGTTCTACTTTTTTCAGGTTAATAAAACCAAAGCTGGGGAGTTTGGACAGTAATTGTCTGTCTTTACTCTTGCTTTTAAAGAAATGGTTATTACGGAGAAAGAAGACACAATCCATTTACAAACATCTGTTGTCTGGCATTGGTGCCTAAAGTTTAAAGATGTAAGACTGTTTCTGCAAGAATATGAGTCAACGGCACTGATCCACAAATGTCCTAGGATCTTCTGACATAGCTCATACTGGACATTCCCAGGACAAGATGGCGCTGATTCCCAACAGGCCTCTCTTAGCAAACGTTGCGGCACTAAAAAACGAAATCGCTGGTGCATGCCGGTCCTCGCTAGCATTATCTTCTATTGATTTCACACCTTAAGTGTGACCATAAATCCCGACGGTGTGCACGGCTGACCGAGACTGGCTGTACTGGGTCCTTCTGCGCAGAAACCCGTAGCTGCATTTCCACAGCGAATATACCGTCACTCGGATGGCGATTGTTCCTAATTTGTTGAAAGTTCACGAGGTTCAGTAATTCTGGAAATTGTCGGTTCGAGTCAGACTAGACATAACCTGAATTATCAGAGGAGGAGGCAGTCGTAGAACGTGCAAGTAAAATGACATTGATCGCTAGTAATGGCTTTTGAAATGAATCCAGGGTTTCTTGTTGAATGCAGCCAGCTTTGATGTACATAACAATCTAAAAGCTCGTCTAATAGCTCACCATAAGCCAGGAGGACCAATATATCTATTCTCGAATAGTCTCATAATCCCCACTTACACAAACAATCGACGCTGCATCCATTAGGTGATGAGCTACAGGCTGCGTTTGTTGTTTAACGGAAAATCAGCGCTTAAATTGTTGGATGATGATGCAATTATAAAGGCGTTTCCCAGCACTCTTGCTTTGTTTTCTTTCTGAAAACGCACACGTTTAAGTGGTTATTGTTGTATAACTCGCGCATCTCTCGTCAGACTGTTTAGTTTTTCACGTGACCTTGCACCTGCATAATGGGAAAAATGTAAATAGTCATTGAATTTGTTTCAATTTTGAAACCTGGAAGATTCGATCAATTCCATCAGCTCTGAAGAAGGCATTTCAGATGAAACAAGGGCATTGACAATTAGATGTCACGTTCTCAGATTGTCTAAAAGCTTTGAGTTCCTGAACGGGCTCGCTGCAGAGAGACATCTTTGTTAGAGAAGACATGCAGATCCAAACCTTGTGTGTTCCTGTAAGGAGACCAGCGCTGCTGTTAATATTTCAACAGCTACTCTGTGTGTGTGTGTGTGTTTGTCTCTTTATGTGTTGTTCAATGAAGAATGTATAGAAGAGTTTGTCTGTCTTTGCTGCAGGATTATAAAAAAGTAATTATTTGGGTAACATTTTCCTTAAGCATGCACAGTATACTGTGTATAATTGTTGATGTATAACTACAGTTGTACTGTAATGCATCGTTTCACGTTTACCAAGGTTAATTATTATGTATTACAATTATGGTTGGGCAATTCCAGTGTTATGGATGTGACATAAAAACACTGAGAGAATGTATTTATTACCCATATATACGAAACCATTTGTTTATATTTTACTAAACCCTTGTTGATAGCGTTTAACCATCAGAACAAATATCAGTCTATTAGTTTACTATAAAAAGAAGGAAAATAAACATGCATTATGGATGTAACGTGTAAAAAAGGACTTCTGTGAATTAAAATGTACACCCTGAAGCAATTATACATGTGCCCTTTTATGAGCAATATGGATGTGACTATCCTGAAAATGGCACTTACCTGACAAGGGAAAGTCATGCACTAAAAATAAAACAAATGCTTTAAAGGACCCATTGGATGAAAGTCAATTTTTTCTGTGTTTAAGTACTATAATCGGGTCGCCGGTGCATCTAGCAACTTGGAAAACGTGAAAAACAAGATTCCAGTAACTTTTTTTTGGTAGGCCTTTCTCTGCTAGCGTCTGAGAAATCGAGCCGTTCAGATTTCGTTCCTGATGTAACGTAGGCTCTTATTATAATATTATCGCCCCTTAATCTACACAATTCCACCCACGGCGCTGCTGCCATTGTTGTTTTCACAAGTGACAGCGGTGTACGTGACGCCATGGCTAAAGTTCGTGGACAACATGCAATGTAGTTGCTGCACAGAGTCCAAACCTAGGAAGAGACAGGGGTGGGTTTATTTTTACTGGAAATGCCTCAGAAACCAAACCTGCTTGTTTGCGCGAATCACTTCAAACCTGAGTGCTTTTTCAACCTGGGACAGTACAAGCAGGATTAGCTTCAAAGTTGTTCCTCAAGAGGGATCGAGACCGACTGAACGAGACAAAGCTGCCGATGTAAGTAAAATTTATCAACAGTCTGAATTGACGTAAATGTACCGTATATAGGAGGATAACATTAGCATATGATAGCGAAGGGAGCTAAGTCAGTCACAGGCTAAATAGAACATTCAAAGCCAGTGTTAAACTTACTCTATATTTATATGTTATTTGGAAAATGGGCACTTGGAGTTTAGCTGTATGTATGTGTAATATGTTAGAGATAATGGAAGGAAGGAGACAGGGTCGGCATAGCTGGTAAGAGGTTTATTAACTAAAAAGAAAACACAAAGCAAAAGGAAATAATATTTAAAGTGGCCTCCTGGCATAATCGCTCGTACTCTCTGTACAGCGCGGGTTTCTCTCTCTGTACAGCGCGGGTTTCTCTCGCTCCAGCTCTCTCGATCTCTCGCCCTGTATAGCCACGCTTTACTCCCCCTTTGTCCTCCCGTCCTGTTGGCTTTTATTCTCTTCTCGCCAATCACTGAAACAAGAGACAGGTGTTTATGATCATCCTTTGACCTACTTATTTCCCGCCGGTTTCCTGTCCCTTTCTCTCCAGACTTCGCTGGACCACGCCCCCCTCGCCACAGTATGTTAATACATTATGTGCGTTAATATGTTCAGCTCCGGCAAGCTGTTTGTTTTGCTAATGAGCAGGGGCGAGCAATGGGGTTAAGAATCGCTTATCCAACTGTCTGCTTGCCGTCTCACGTAGCAGAATACACAAAATGTACAACATGTAATAATCCGTTCTGCCAAACATCACAAAATAGAGACCGTGTCTGTCCCCCAGATTAGCATTAACATAAAATAATGCCTAAACCTCTTGAAAGTAATTTAATAAATGTTAAACAAATTAAACATGAACAAAATACAAATAATCAACTGTTATGACTCGGATTGCTAAATATTAGATCTCTCTCTAATAAAGCACTTTTTGTTAACGATATGATAACAGATCATAAAATAGACATGCTCTGTTTGACAGAAACATGGCTAAAACCAGATGATTATATTGCTTTAAATGAATCTGTCCCCCAAGATTATTATTATAAAAATGAGCCTCGTCTAAAAGGCAGAGGGGGAGGTGTCGCGGCACTTTACAATAACTCTCTTAGCATTTCCCAGAAGTCTATCTCTAAATACAATTCTTTTGAAGTCATGGTACTTGAAAGTGAAAGTGACCTATTAGTCAGATATAGTGACCCATACCCGAAATGTGACCTCTGCATTTACCCCATCCAGAGAGTAGTGAACACACGCACAGCAAGTCGTGAAGACATGTTGTCACGGTCCTACCTTCTTTTTTATGAAGTTCTAGTCATGTGGCAGGATCGGGACAGAGCCCTTAGGTTTTATGTGAGAAAGCCATGAGTTGTGTGTTTTACATCTCATGTGTTTTCTCATGTCTCGTCATTGGCCCCGCCCCTCTCGTTTCATGTATTGCTTCCCTCTCGTGTCTAATGTTCCTCACCTGTCCTGTGTAATTATCCCTCGTTTGTCTTGCTTATTTAATGCCCTCATGTTTCGTTGTCCTGTGTCGGTCATTGATTGTGTTTGCCATGTACCCTGTGTCTAAGTCTTGCTGTCTTCCATGCCGTGTGTTTACCGGTCCTGTGTTGCCATCTCCCTTGTCATAGTAAGTGTTTAGTTTAGTCTATGTCGAGTGTTGTCTAGTTTAGTGTTAGTAAGTTTACGTCCCTGTTTGCCCTTATTATTATTTTGTCTTGTTTACACCCCCTCGTGGGTTTTTGTGTTGTGTTTTTTGGTTTAAATAAATATCCTTTTTGTTAGCCCCGTATCTGCTGCCTGCAATTGGGTTCTCCCACATGTTTCGTGACAGAATGACCGACCCCACTACGAACCCAGTAGGCAGCATGGGCACGAGACGGTCCCACCAGGCTCGCCTCCTCTGCGGCATTCGTCAGGGGAACGCGGACATCGAGGACTATCTGGATAGGTTCCTGGATGCCGCACAGGAGGATGTCTTAGGGGAGGAGGAGGTGGCGGTGCTTTTTAACGCCGGTCGCAGCGACCCCCTGTCGCAGGCAGAGATGCGGTCGTTGAGACTGCTGGACTTCGATGTCGTGTGGCGGTACGTCATGAACCGACCGGAGTCCAGGGTCTCAACACGACACAACCACCCATCTCCGCCGCCATACAGGAGGGTCAGACCCTGCAGATCAGGGTTATAGGCATCGCCAAACCGCTCTCCTCACCCCCTGCAGCCTCGCCACCAGTCAGCCTTGGTGGCAAGCGGGGAAGACGTGAGTCCTGGGGGTCCACGTCCAAGGAGTCCCAGCCAGAGCCAGCCGTGCCTTTTGCCTCTTTTCTTCATCAGCCGACCTCCAGGCAGGTGGCTCGGCTGAAGAAAAAGAGGCAGCGGCAGGCAGCGCAGACTCCATCCCAGACGGTGCAGCAGCCGGTGCCCAGTCCAGTGTCCAGTCCAGAGTCCAGTCCAGTGATCCAGCCGGTGTCCAGTCCGGTGATCCAGCCGGCGTCCAGTCTGGTGATCTAGCCAGCGTGCAGTCCGGTGATCCAGCCGGCGTCCTGTCCGGTGATCCAGCCGGCGTCCAGTCCGGTGATCCAGCCGGCTTCCAGTCCGGGTTCCAGTCCGGTATCCAGTCCGGTTTCCAGTCCAATGTCCAGTCCGGTGCAGCCGATGTCCAGTCCGGTGTTCAGTCCGGTGCAGCCGGCCTTCCAGCCGGGTCCCAGCCTTGTCCCGCCGACGCTCAATTCGGCGGTCCCCCCAGGACTTCCCCCCAAAGTCCCCCAGGACTCCGCGCCCTCGAGAACGCTGCCCAGCCACCGACTTCCCGCCCCGTCTCGTCGACATCCAGACCTGCCCAGCCGGTGACAGCCGGCCTCCCAGTCGTCCATCCAGCCGGCGTCATGTGTTGTCCAGCCGGCCTTCCCGCCGGCATCATGTGTTGTCCAGCCGGCCATCCAGCCGGCGCCATGTACTGTACAGCCGGCCATCCAGCCTGCGCCGTGTACTGTCCAGCCGGCCTTCCAGCCGGCACTATGTACTGTCCAGTCAGCCTTCCAGCCGGCGCCATGTACTGTCCAGCCGGCGCCATGTCTTTGTTTGGACTTTTTTTTCTATGTATCACGTTTTTGGACGTGTTTTGAATGGTTGTGTTTGTTTTGTCACAGTCTGTCTAGTCTTGTTTGTTCCTTGAGGAGCATCGGGATGCTGCTCCTTAAGGAGGGGCTTCTGTCATGGTTCTGCCCCATCTTGTCTTGCTTTTCTTGACCTAGTGGCAGAATCGTGACAGAACCTCTTGTTTCATGTGGAGAGTGGCGTTTTGGTCCTGTTGGTCTTCCACTCTCCGGTGTGGCGTTTCTGTTCCCGCCCTTTCGTCTCCTCATTAGTGATAATTATTAGTTCATGCCCCGCACCTGTCCCCTTCTTGATTTTGTCCCCTTTATATAGTCCTCATGTTTCATTGTCCTGTGCTGGTTCATTGTATACTGTGGTGTTTTGTGTGGGTGAGTTCTTGTCCTGTTAGTGTAGTTAGTCTTTTGTAATATGTAGTAGATGCTATTTTTAGTCTTGTTTAGTGTAGTTAGTCTTTGTCCTTTTGGTATCCATGTTTTGTTATTTTACCCCCACGTGGGTCTTTGTTTTGTATTTATATTTTATTAAATGTCTTGTTAACCCCTTACCCGCTGTCTGCGTCTGCGTCTGGGTCCTCTGTACCTTTGTCCTTGTGTCTCACCCGAGAATCATGACAAGTAACAACCAAGAATACTGCTTAACTATTGACGGATGTTCCATAAAACCCTCGTCGTCAGCAAAGAATCTTGGCGTTCTATTCAATAGTAGTCTGTCATTTCAGAGTCATGTCGCCAACACCTGTAAAATTGCCTTTTTCCATCTTAAGAATATATCTAGTCAATGTCAGATGCAGAGAAGTTAATTCATGCATTCATGACATCAAGACTAGATTACTGTAATGCACTGTTAGGTGGTTGCCCTGCAGGCTTATTACAAAAACTCCAACTGGTCCAAAACGCGGCAGCTCGAGTTCTTACACGTACAAAAAAGTATGAACATATTAGCCCGGTTCTGTCAACCTTGCACTGGTTACCTATAAAGCATCGCGTTAACTTTAAAATCTTGCTTATTACCTATAAAGCCTTACATGGTTTAGCTCCTCAGTACTTGAATGAACTCCTTTTGTATTACAGTCCTTCACGTGCATTACGCTCTCAGGCGTCCTGTCAGTTGGTAATACCTAGAATTTCAAAATCAAGTGCAGGTGGTAGATCCTTTTCCTATCTAGCGCCTAAACTTTGGAATAGTCTTCCCTGCACTGTCCGGGAGGCAGACACACTCTGTCAGTTTAAATCTAGACTAAAGAC
>NW_026634234.1:37880-78043 GCF_024868665.1 Triplophysa rosa
TGTGTGTGTGTGTGTGTGTGTGTGTGTGTGCGTGCGTGCGTGCGTGCGTGCGTGCGTGCGTGCGTGCGTACTTGTCTATGTACGTGTGTGTGTGCGTGCGCGTCCGTGTGTGTGTGTCTATGTCTATGTGTGTTAGTACGTGTGCATATTGTGTGTGTGGAGTGTTTTGTATGTGGGTATGTCTGTCTTCTGTGTTTTCAACTTTAATTGTTTTGCTTATAGTCAATATGTCTTATGTACAGCTGCTTTGTAACAATGAAAATTGTAAAAAGCGCTATATAAATAAAGTTGAGTTGAGTTGAGTTGAGTTGAAAAATCTGTCACAGCATACTAGTTATGCTCTCTCGTTGTTTGTGTAATGTTATAGCTTGTCAACGACAAGCGCTAAAATCCACGTAACTCTGCTGAGATCTTGCAGGTGCGCATTCCGTGGATTTTAGGCAAGCATACACACACAACGTAAGCACATTACTAGGATGCGCTGTTTGCTGTGATGGATTTTTTTTGTCTCCAGACGAATGATTTGAGACGTTTAAACTAACCGCAAAGGAGTTCAGGAAATATCATTTAGCTAAACCATTGCCATGGCAGTACTACACGTGTGTTGTGTTAACACGCCGGACGGAAGGGGGGTGGGGTGCGCTGTAACTCATTATCATTTAAAGAGACATGCACCAAAACTGGTTGCTGTGAGCATAGCTGTTTTTGACGAGGAAAAGGGGGTTTTGTTTAAACAGCCATTGAGTGTTTTTAATCAAAATATGTTCCAGACATTTCATGAAGACCCTAATAAATCATACCGACTTGTTGAAAGTGCTCATTTGATGAGTCCTTTAATAACCTAAAGAGAACTAATTAACAGAAGGTGAACACAGGTAATGGGACACAGAATACAAAACCAAGCTGACTAAACAAGACTAAAACTGTGACACATGGGTATTTGAACCACCAAATAACAACATCTGTGCTGTTAGTGTATAAAAACCCTTTAGTAAAAACAAAATGTTGTCACGGAAAGGTTGACATTTTCACGGAATTGCTTGGTTGCACATATGATTTGATATTATGAATCAATAAATTGTAAAAAAATGACAATGTGTATTTTCTTATATAATAATAATACATTATCACTTAAGAATACACAGGGTAATAGTAAATGTTATCACCCAGATGAAACGAATCAAAATAAACAAGCATTTTCCTTATTAAATCCATGTTTACGTACCGGTAAGTATCAGTATCGTACTAAAAGTTTATGATCATACCAATTTCAGTAAGAAGTTTTCTGAATTGATTTCTTTGTTTTAATGACAGCATTCCCTCGAGCTGATAATCCATGTTAGCAAGCTTTGTGTTTGTTTTTAAGAACATCTTGTGTGCTTCAGAGGTTAAAAGGTCCAAGAAATTTAAATGAGGATGATGCTTGAATAACTTGGCAAATAATGTTAAATTGGAATGTAAATATGAGTTTTGACGGCGGTGAAATACACTAGAGGTGGAGTACAGGTGGGAACGGGGCTCTTAAATCTGCCTGTAGAATAGCATATATCAGATGACAGCTATAAAGATCTACCCTTAAGAGCGCGCCGGGCGCAGGGAGCTTGACTTCTGTCTGACTGATAGTGAGCTCTACATCATTCAGACCTCACCTTATCACCCGCTCACTCACTCTCGCACTCTTATAAATGTCAGCGATAAATCTGAGCACAATGCCTCTCGGTGTGTTCTTCACAAGCGCACACTTACGCAAATGCACGCTGTGCTGACGGTTAACTCGACCTGTCGGTCTGCTCGTCTTGGTCCATCTGAAGCCACCTGTGACTCAAATTCACTGCGTCCTTTCTGCCTCCCTGCCCCTCCCTGATGAGACGTAAACTACCCTTCATCCCCCCATCACAGCAACCTCTGAGCTAAGCCCCTGCGAGGCCGAGCACAGGTCGTCTGTTGTGAAATATAGCTGGCCGTAATGGCCCTCTAAATTAACTCCATGTAACCCTGCATTTCTCAAATGGCTGTCATTAGCATGTAATAGGGTGCAGAGAGAAGAGAACGGGCCGGGTCTGCCCCGCGGCGGGCCCGCGTCGACCTGTCGCTCTGTCTCAGCACCGCCGGCACTGCTATAACCGTACCGCAAAGTTCAGCCTTATAAACATGTCAGCAGGCCATGTTATTAACCGACCGACCGGCAGTTAGATGATAGATCTGCTACCTATGTCAGTCAAGACACATATAAACACACCTACAGTGCATTCCCTCTGTGCTTGTGTTTTCAACTATTGGGTTTAAGGACTATTGAAGCCAAAATGAACATGCAATCATTATAGAGTTGTGGACATTTTTTGCTTATGAGTGCTCAGTGTGTAGCGGGTATGTTATTCATCAGCTTTTCATTGACTTGAGTGTGTTGAGTCTGTTGTGTTTTTGCTTACACGCTTTTTCTATTGTGCAAATGTTACTTCATGTATTTTATAACATAGTATAAAAGGGCTGGGTCATTTTAAATTTGCAGTAAACATTTTTGGTAACACTTTACTATTGTTGTATTTGTCAATACTAGAAAATGAATTAACTAACTTGAACTAACAATGAGCGGTTTTGTTTTTTAGCATTCATTAATCTTTGTTAAAGGTCCAGTGTTTGATTTTTTGAAGGATCTGTTGACAGAAATGCAATATAATATACCTAACTATGTGTTCAGAGGTGTATACAGAGATTACATAATGAAGCCTAACCCCCAACCTGTTTTTATTCCCTTAGAGAATGAGATATCTACATACATCGCAGGTCCCTTGGATGTAATTTGCAGTCTTGTGTCAGCCGCTGTAGCACTTCGAAAGGGGGGGAGGGGGGGAGTGAGCCATTGGTTGCAATTCGCAACCTCAGCGCTAGATGCCGCTAGATTTCACTGACTGGTCCTTTAAAGGGATTGTTCACTACAGAATGAAAATCTGTCATAAATGACTCCACAACTGTAAGACCTTCGCTCATCTTCATGAAACAAATTAAGATGTTTTGATGAGCAATGTATCGTTGTCTTAAAGCACGGAAAGTTTGTAAAGACATCATTAAAATAGGCCATGTGCTTACATCGGGTCAAACTTAATTTTATGAAGCGACAAGAATACTTTTTGTGCACAATTGAAAAAAATATTAATATACAGACCACGTGTTAATATATCGATATCACGAAAAGGGTTAACCCTAACCCAAACCTCAAAGGCTAACTGAAACGGATGAAACTGACGCATTTTTCAAGGTGGCAAAGCAACGCCAAATTGCTAATCATGCATTAGTTAATGCTGAAATAAACATGAACACTGAAGAAGTATTTGAAGCCTGTTGGTCTAGACTGTACCTTATTGCGAACGCATTTAAACCCCCTCCCCCTTCTAAATGAGAGACATGTCAAAGGCACATTGGGTAAAAGCCCCCCCCCTCGCCTCAATCACATTTACACCTCCATTTCATTCTCTCCCTATGTAGTTATCTTTCTTTCTTCTCAACCTAAAATTAATGAAGAGCAGGCCAAAAAGGGAGCGCTTTCAGTCATTTTAACGGCCAGTTAATAAATGCGATTGCAAATGGAACTTGTCACCACACGCTAGAGAGCAGTGCGCGGTCAATATCCCGGCTGGCAGGTGCTGAGGGTCACATATAAGTCAGCACAGTGATGGATATGTATCCAATAATTGATGTAGGCCGTCTGTTATTGTGAGTTTCACTCCTGCCTCTATTGCTTATTAAAAGCTGTTTGTTTTAAGCACCATGGGCTGCACTATAACACACTGTGAGCTACGAGAATCAACAACCACAGGCTAACGTCAACTGTTATTGGCTTAACTTTAACAGCTTTAACGTGTGATAGCATGCAAGCGTTTAGCAAATAAACAACGTTATATATATATTGCATTTCTTACTGTAGATAGACCTTCAGGATGCAAACTTGTGCTTCCCACATGAGCGCAAGGTCCAACGTCTTTGGAAACGCTCTAACCGTAGTGCCACGTAGAAGTCTTCACGGAGGACCCGAGACCCGACCTGGGACCCGTATGGGTTCGAATCTATATTATTAACTGTCAGCCATCTCCGGGTCGGATCCCAATACTATTTCTTCAGGTCTCGGTCTGTGTAATACCCGAGTCTATCGGAGAACACCCGCCATGATTGGTGTCAGTCAGTACTGTGCTTGTTTTGTAACTTGCAACTTGTGAAATTAGGATGAGAAAAGCGTGAGCCTAAAAATTAACTAAAACACAAGCAATCTCAGCAGTCAGCAGCAGATCTCCGCCACAGTGTGTTAGTGCAAACTGTCGGCGATCATGGAGACCTTTACAGCTGCGTCTCAATTCGAAATCTGCCTCATCCGGACCGAGGTCGCAACAGCTTGACACAGACACATGCAGCAGATGTGAAAAAAGGTTAACCTGCTGGCATCTCTTCTGTCTGGGCGTCCTACGTGACAAAAAAGTTAGCGCGCTTAAGTGTAAGCTACTACATGTGACGCGTTTTTGAAGTTTGATTCAGTGCGCATTGCACTCTTTCTCCCATGCTTATAATAATATGAAAGAACCGTCTTGTTATATCTAAATTGTTGGTCAGAACAGGCTCAGAGAGCACAGAAATGATAGCAAACAAATAATGCTGCTGCTAACGTCAGCGGTCATGGCACTGAATGAGCAATCTTTATAGTCATTGTAAGGTTGTATTGTGACAGCAAGCAAACTTTTGAAGCTTGAATAATGAGTGGATGAAGCATTTTTGTTTAATTGGCAAGAGAAATAACATGGAGGGAACATTAGCAAGGAGGATTGTATGCATCACAGTCAGGTGGAGGGAGAAGGCTACTGACAGTAGGTAAGGCAAAAAGTTCTATTTTCACAACTTTTTTGACTTGTTCATAGCAATTTGCTGTGAAATATGAGCCGATTGGGTTCAGTTGCGTGACTCGCGTCTGTGTCTTTCCAGCCGGGTTCGTTCGGGTCCAGCTTTTAAATAATATTTGGGTCCGGGTAGTAAATTTATCGGGTCTGCACAAGTTCGGGTCCAATTTTCTAAATATTGGTCAGGTCCAGGTCGGCTCTATGTAGCACAATGACGGGTCACTTCAGGGGACAGATTTTTGGACCCGTGAAGACCTCTAGTGCCACGTCTCTGCAAGACTACTGCTTGTTTAGACTGTTAGTGTGTTTGGTTCTGGAAGGGGCGCAAGAAATAAAAAGGAGAATGGAGTGAAAGAAGAAAGAGAGGGAGACACGTCGGGTGTTTCCGCAGGGCCTAACCCCGCACGACTGCAAGGCTGTTGTTATTGTAAAACTCAGAAAGAGCTGCAATAGCACATTTCTGACATGTAGTGCTGCCTTTCAGGGCCTGATCAAAGTGCCCCGCAACCGTCTGATAACCGAATCAATTTTCCGAGTCTTTTGTTTTTCGCTGAATAATGCACATTTAGTTCTAACCTTCGGGTATGGAAGACGAGGGGGACCAAAAATGGTAGAGGTTTTCCTTTATATTGTCTTCCAAAAAGAGGAGAGGAAAGGTGGGGAGATATTCAATAAGCTTATCAGAAGGTTTAGCGCGAAGGCTCTGGAGAAAGAGCGCTTTAAGAGGAGAGAAGTGAATGATCAGACTATGAAATGTCTTGGAAAGGGGAGCGGCTGGGAATGGAGCCAGAGACATAGAGAGGTGAGATTAAAAGATTACCTGTCGTCTTCTCTCGCCCTTCAGGACCCCAGCGTCTGTCTGTCACCGCTGCCAGACCAGACGAGTCAATGAAAGAGAGAGACAGCCACTTGAAAACAAGAAGATCATTACAATCAATTCCCTCCATTTTCCCTTTGTTGCTGATCACATTTTCAATCGATTTCTAATTGTTTGTTGGACAGAGAGGTCTTCAGAAATCATATAAAAGATGTCAATACAACCAGCAAATATTTTGGCATATTCTGTTGCCATTGTATTATGTCCATTGTCAAGTTAATGAGTTGTTTGGAGCATTTTAACAGGGTGTTGTGAGGGCAATCTGGATTGATGCTGATGTACTTTCTTAGGTAAGTTAACAGTTTTTTTTTTAATTCACCTTTTCATAACTCTGTTTACCTGAACAAGTAATAGCATACCTCATCAAAATCAGATCAAAATCTGATACTACCATGGGTTGGATGCGAGTGCTAATATAGGACCAGAACAGTTGCAGCAAGTTAGCCGTCGAAGCTCTAGAATATATGATTTAATATATGGGTTTATAAAACAATGTTTGCTACGTTTTTATTTAAAAGGATTTAAGATAAGAACAGTGGCTCTATTGCAGTTTTTTAGAGCTCTTAAAGATTGCGATTTTGTTAAACATCCCCAAGAGGCATAAGTTGTGTATAAGAGGTGTGATGTTTTTTGTCATTAAAAGGCTACATAGGCCTATTGTGTACGTATAAAAGTTACAGTGAATGGCTTGATTTGGAAGAAAACGTCTTGGTTACGGATGTAACGAGACGTTGTGTCGAGCCGACAGATGGGGTTCGTCCTTGAGAACCAATCGCTTCCGACTTCTTTAGAAAAGGCCAATGAAATTGGCGTATGAAATGTGCATGCCGGACTCCGCCCCCGCATATCCGGGTATAAAAGGGAGACGGCATGCTGCATTCATTCACCTTTGTTCTGAGGAGCCTGAGAACCTCTCACGACTGCTGCAGGGGGCAGCACATGTTGTGGCATAAAGGACACAACATCTCGTTCCCTCCTTCAGGGAACTGAGGTTACATCCGTAACCAAGACATTCCCTTTCTGTCGGTCTCTCGACGTTGTGTCGAGCCGACAGATGGGGTTCCTATGGAAAATGCCACAATGCTGTGCCCTGTCACAATCTCTAGCAAAGCGACGGTGACTGGCCTGGGCATGTCAGTCGTGAGCGCTACCGCAAAATTGTAACCTACCAGTGGGTAGGTAGAGGGTCCCAGAGCTTTTCTTGTGGTGGGAAGGCCCCTGCCTTCGGCCTCACAGGCAGCGGCCTTGTTTCTCTAACAGCGAGAAGCCGCCCAGTACCGTAAGGCCACTGGGTAAGCGCTAATTCCTCAAATGGGGGATGCGCTACAGAGACCACTTCCTACCGTAGGGAGGAGTTTAGTGGAGATATCAACAGGAGTTAAATGCAAGGTGGAGTTCCACCTAGGGAAGGTCATGGGTTGCCAAGGTGGGAACCAATCATGAGGATACATCAGACGGAACCGCCCGATGGGGTGGTTACAACATCCGGTAGCACTAGGTCTGGTTAGAGCTATGTTGTGGATAACTCAGATGGTACCTGGCCTAAAGGGCAGGGCTGTTCTGCCCAGCCTGCCCGCAGGAGGTGTTTGCTTAGTGATGGATGGAGTGCCTGTTCTTCACCCAGTGGGGTAAGAAGGGAAGCTAATTTAGTACGCCGACCCACCTAGAAGAAAGGGGGGGGGTGGTACTGTCTTAAGGTGTACACCCTAGCAGCCTCCGGTCTTGCCTGATGCCTGCAAGACTCGAGCTGATACCGGTTTTACGCAGAGGCTGTAGGACCTCGCGAAGGTGATGGGTGTAGCCGAACCCGCAGCTCTGCAGATGTCTGCCAGAGAGGTGCCTCGAACTAGTGCCCACAAGGAGGCTATACTCCGTGTGGAGAGAGCTCTCACCCAGTGGGCGCGGGCGATCTTAGGACAGGTACGCCGTAGTGACAGCGTCCATGATCCAGTGCGCCAATCTCTGTTTGAGACAGCCCTCCCTGCTGATCTCCATACAGACAAAGAGCTGCTCAGAGCTCCAAGCAGAGGCGCAATGCGCATACTGGACAAAACACGGATGGGGTTTGGTCTTCCTCCCCGGTGGGGAGCGCCTGTAAGTTCACCACCCGGTGTCTAGGGGGAGTGGTGGGAACTTTGGGCACGTAGCCGGGCTTGGGTCTCAGGATAGCGTGAGAATCACCGCGCCCAAGTTCTAGGCAATCTGTGGACACGGAGAATGCTTGTAGGTCCGCTACCCTCTTGAGTGCCATCCAGAGAGCCGTCTTCATCGTGAGGTGAGAAAGAACGGCATCTCACTCGGGGGAAGGCATACTTCCACTTGTCCCACGGCCAACTGTGCGCTAGAGCATCCGTGCTGAGGGGGGCCTCGGATGGGAGTACCCTAGCGGGCAATGGGTGGGGTCCAGGGAGGTGAACAGGTCTACCTGAGCCCGCCCGAACTGTACCCAATGAGCTGGACTGCGCGGGGGTGGAGTCGCCACTCTCCGCGAGGCGTCAACTGACGAGAGAGCGCATCGGCTGTCTGGTTCAGGTCGCCTGGGATATGTGTGGCTCGCAGGGATCTGCTCACCTGCGGATTCCACCGGAGGAGGCGTCGGGCGAGTCGTGTTAGCTGCCATCAGCGAACGACACCCTGGCGGTTGATATACACTATGGCAGTTGTGCTGTCCGACCGGACCAGCACGTGCTTGACCTGCACGAGAGGTTGTAGCCCCTTCAGTGCAAGTAGCACATCCAACAACTCTAGGCAGTTGATATGCTTGCACAGGCGGGGGCCCGTCCATCGCCCCGACACTGTGTGCCTGTTGCACACCGCACCCCAACCCTGCAGGGAGGCGTCTGTCCTCACCATGATGCGCCTCATGACCTGCCCGAGAGGGACCCCCATCCGTAGAAAGGTCATTGAAGACCAAGGAGTTAGGGTGCGTCGGCAGAGAGGCATAATCACAATCCGCCTGCTGCCGTTGTGCCACGCTCTCCAGGGAACTCGACTCTGTAGCCAGTGTTGGAGCGGTCTCATGTGCATCAACCCGAGGGGTATCACCACCGCCGAGGATGTCATGTGCCCAGGAGCCTCTGAATTTGTTTCAGGGGGAACGCTGACTGCTTGAAATATTCCAGGCAGTTAAACGCTGACTGAGCGCTTACTGTAGTCAGTCTTGCTGTAATGGAGACAGAGTTGAGTTCCATACCAAGAAAGAGGATGCTCTGCACAGGGGAGAGCTTGCTCTTTTCTCGGTTGGCCTGTGGTCCCAATCGATCTATGTGCTGAAGCACTAGGTCCCTGTGTGTACATAACAGATCTCGCGAGTGTGTCAAATGAGCCAGTCGTCGAGATAGTCTAATACCCGCACACCTCTCTCCCTGAGAGGAGTGAGGGCGGCTTCCATGATCTCCGTGAAGACTCGTGGGGACAGGGACAGACTGAAAGGGAGGACTCTGTACTAATATGCCTGACCCTCGAAAGCGAACCGTAGGAACGGGAGATGAAGAGGGAGAATCGAGACATGAAAGTAAGCGTCCTTCAGGTCGATTGTCATGAACCAATTTTGACATCTGGTAGATGCCAGGATGCGCTTCTGCGTGAGCATCCTGAACGGCAGCTTGAGTAGTTGCCTGTTCAGGGTACGCAGATCTAGCAACCCCCCATTTTTGGGGACGATGAAGTACGGGCTGTAAAGTCCGTTGAACATCTCGGCTAGAGGGACGAGCATGATCGCTTCCTCTCCAGAGGGGTGGCGACCTCGGCCCAAAGCATGGGAGCATCCTTGCCTCTGACTGAGGTTTGAGAAGACACCCTGAAACTTGGGCAGGCGTCTGGGGAGTTGGACTGCGTAGCCGAATCGTATCCCGTAGTCACCGTGATGGTTTGGGAAGCCTTGTCAGGCTCCCAGCGACCGATCCAGAGAGGCTAGGGGTATGTTCTGCTTTATCGACCTCCCGGGGGGTGGTTCAATGGTCGGCAGTGCGGATCACTCACCGTGGGGGACCCCCGGAGAGGAGATCGGCTCTGCTGTTTTACCTGCCTGGCGATGATGTAGCACAACGTACCATCGATTGAGAGTGCTTAGGCTGATGATTATCCTTGACATTGGGTCTCGCCGCAGCGTTGAGCTGCCGAACACCGTCGTGTAGAGGGTGAGAGCGGGTGTGATAATACCCAGACAATGGAGTAGCACAACGCACCGTCGATTGAGAGTGCTTAGGCTGCTGATTATCCTCGACATTGGGTCTCGCCGTGACGCAATGTCGAGTTGCCGAACACCATCATGTAGAGGGTGAGAGTGGCTGTGATAGACATCCAGAGAGAGAGAAAACTCTCAGAAGTTGGCTGTTGGGACGGGGCAGGAACCGTCCCGGATCGACCAACCAGCGATGGAATGGCTGGGGTCGGGCCCGAAGGTGTTCTCGATCTCCCTGGGGTCTTCGCATGAGTGCCGCTTCGGCTTCCGCAGCGGCTGCTGATGGGGTGGTGGTCTCCTCTTCGATGTCTTCTTCTGGGGGGCTGCCTGAGTGGGGGGCGCCGAAACCGGACGGCGTCGAAGAGGACCAGGGCTGCTGGGAAGCAGACGGTGCACGGGATCTCGACGGCCAGAGGGAGGCCGAAACGCGGCGGGGGAGGATATCTTGATATCCTCTCTCTGCTTCTTTACTGTCGAGAACTGCGGCTCGACAGTATCACCAAACAGCCCCCCCTTGCGGGATGGGTGTGTCGAGAAAGCGGACTTTCTCAGCGTTACTCATCTGTGCAAGGTTCAGCCAGATTTGTCTATCCTGGACCACAAGTGTGGACATCGCCCGACCCAGGGCCCACAGTTCCTGCATAAGCGCTGGGTCGGTCTTACCCTCGTGGAGCTCTCTCAACGCCTTGGCCTGATGGACCTGCAGGATGGCCACAGCGTGGCGAGAGGGGACAGCTTGGCCCGCAGCAGAGTAAGGTCCCGACACCCCGAAGATGCTGAAAAACCTACGTGCTTTGGACGGGAGTCTATGTCGAGCCCCTGGGGGACATTGACGTATCCTCTAGCTGCCCCACCATCGAGGGAAGAAAGGGTGATGGAACTAGGTGGCGTGCACGCACTGAAAGGGGGCGTTCCAGGTCGTACAAAGTTCCTCATGCACTTCCGGGAAAACACGGCACTGGGGGCGAGTGCGGCTTGGAGCCGCTCTCTAACCCGAGGTACCATGTATCCAGCGGCGAGCGTTGGGAGAGGCAGTGCGGTGCACTGCAACCCAATGCCGGTGGCCTGGGAAAGCATGGCTGACATTTCGACGTCCGCTTCTTCCTGGGCTCGACCCCCCGAGGGAGGGAGCTCCGAGGAATCGTCGGAGTCCTATGCCAGTAAGTCACCCTCAGATGCTGCAATGGACATCTCATCATCACGCACCGTTTCCGAATACGTGGTTGAGGAACAAGATGGTGGGACCGTCTCATGGGGAACGGTCAGACGAGCGAGACGAGGTGCGAACGGTCCGCGAGCAGCAGACCTCATGTCCGTCCCCCTCCTCGATGAGTGTGTTGCACCCACGAGAACAGCGGGACATGCCACGCTGGAGAAATTAGCTCTTTTAGCGAAAAAACTCGAACACTTCTGGAACTGCCGAGACGCCCAGGGGAAGTCGCCGCAGGAAGGGACAGTCCGCTGCACCACGTCGTAGAACCAGCATTCTTATAGTTGCTATTTGTAGCGAAGTCTGTTGATCATGAGCGAAGGCTCCGAAGAGTAAAAGGTGAATGAATGAGGCATGCCGTCTCCCTTTTATACCCGGATATCCGGGGGCGGAGTCAGGCATGCAAATTTCATTCGCCAATTTCATTGGCCTTTTCTAAGAAGTCGGAAGCGATTGGTTCTCAGGGACGAACCCCATCTGTCGGCTCGACACAACGTCGAGAGACCGACAGAAAGGGAACTAAATGTATCTTGTAAGATCATCAGCAAAGTTTCGGTCATCATTCGGACAGGGTCCACTACAGTGAATATCTAATACAGAGATTTAGAATGCTACTGAATAATTTTGTGAATCTTCTGAATCTCTCACAACATTCAAAACACTACTTCAAACCCATCTCTTCTGTGAATACTTGACAGAAAAATGAAAAAAAAAAACACACTCACCCTCTCTCTTTCTTTCAACAGGTATTGGTCTGTCTTTTTTTGAAACTAGTAAGTTTGTATTAGCACCTATTGTATTATTGCTCGTGTAGGACATTTCGCTTTATTGCTCCCTGAACTCTCTGTAAGTCGCTTTGGTTAAAAGCGTCTGCTAAATGACTAAATGTAAAATGTAATGTCAGAATGCTTATGAATACAGTGCAGGTTTTCTAACGTTACAGACAGTGAAAGAGTGACATGTGTCACCAGCTGTCTGTTGTCCGGTGAAATACCCTTGACCTGTCACATCACAAAGACATTGAGATTCAGTAACAAACCCCACAAAACAAAACGATCTATATCACACACACACACACACACGCACGCACGCACGCACGCACGCACGCACGCACGCACGCACACACACACACACACACACACACTTCCTTCTCAGTATAAATGGGCTTTTAATGTAAGTGCACAAAGTGGTTATGGGCCCTTTAGCCTTCACAGTGAAGTGTGGAAGATATTTCATAAAACATCCCAAAATGTTCGCTTACATTAGCACATTGGAGAGGACAAAAAGAGCAGTGAGGACAGCAAAGACAGATGGCCAAAAGGTGGAAGACAGCAGACAAGACATGTTTTCAATTTACTTTCATTTTCTCTCTCTCTCTCTCTCTCTCTCTCTCTCTCTCTCGCTCTCTCTCTCATGTATGGAGCCAGAAATATGACAAAACAATCTGAATTTGAATTTTGTAAATCTGAATTTTAGATAAGTGTAATTGCACAAAATTGAATATTTCCTGACATTCAATATAGTTCTGAATTTGAATTTTGTAAATCTGAATTTTAGATAAGTGTAATTGCACAAAATTGAATATTTCCTGACATTCAATATAGTTCTGAATTTGATTTTTAATATTTTAATATGAATATTTAATATTAAATTTCTTAAATTGAATATAGAACAATTCAAAACACAGAAATTCAGATTCAAATTCAAAACGCAAAAATTCAGATTCAAATTCAGATTCAAATTCAAAACGCAGAAATTCAGATTCAGATTCAGATTCAGAAATGGTTCAGTGGATAAGGTTAGCTTCCGGGTTCGACAGGGAAGAGTAGAAGATCTGGGAAAAGTCAAACGGAGCGCTTTGTCCACAATGGCCAGTTATTTTTTCTTATTATCCAATCAAACTCCAAACATGCTGTTTTGGAGAGTGGAACTTCTTACATTGCAATAAAAAGGATTAAAAATTTTCAAATTGCGACCACGCCCACAAGACTACACGGGGTTGATCGTTTGTTGTTGCTGCAGCATAGCCAAGCTCATACCGCTGCAATCTTAGGCAGCTGCCCGGGATGTGTGCGCTCACTGCCTGCGTTTGTGCCTGCTGCCTCCACTGTTAGCGCTCACTCCCAGAGTTTGCTGTTGGTGCTTTTACCCACTGTGTGCTTAGTGCACGCTCGCTGCCAGCTGCCCCACTATGCGCGCTGGCTTCGAGCGTTTGTGGGTGCATATATATTTAATATATTAGACATGTATACAATTTTTATAAAGAACGTTTGTGGGTCCTGGAAAAATAATGACATACGTGGCACGTTTGCAATAGAAGTTATGTATAACATTTAGTGCTACAATAGAGAGAAAATGAATAAACTATGTAACTCAAGCTGCATTTAGACTGAAATAAAAACTTTAATAAAAATAGTGTGTAATAGTACTCTTGTCTATTCTTTTGTGTATTCTTTGGCTAAAGGATTTTTTTGTCAGTGCAGCCAGCATGCCAGTCGTAAACATTAATCATGTTTAATCAAATCTTATTTTCACTATATTATGAATGGAATTTGATCATAACGGCTGACAATGCCCCAGTTGTGCTCAGTAGTTGTTCATATTCTGCAGATATGTGTTCACAGCTAAAGACTGAACACAGACAAACAATGAGATAGAGAAATGAGAAAAATATGAAAGCTATTGTTGGTCTATTTCTAAGTAGATTTTTTAAATGACATAGACTGCAGTTTTAATGTGCTTTTATTAATTTATTTATATGAAGTACAAGTAGCAATGAGGTACAATTAAAACAAAAAGATTTTCCTTTAGCAAACGAACACACCTCCATCTTAAGCTAAATATAGCCTACTTTGTCAACGCAAAATAAAAAAGCTATCAGTTTATGCGTTTTAGTGAATACAGTCTAAATTAAATAAAAATAAACACATGTTCTATCTACTATACAGTAGCCTGCAAAACGAACGCAGCAAATGCACCTGGATATTAAGGTATGGCGTTTTCAGTCATATATTACTCAACATATTATTTATAGTGAACTATATCCACAACAATCTTACATTATATCCTGAGTTCCTTTATCGAAAATATGCAGGTAAGTTATTTTTTACATGTCAAATAATTGAGGAATAAATGCTCTCTTGTTATCATTATCAAAATGTTTAATCTGCATGAAACAGAAAGTGCATAACCATACAAAAACACAAACATCATGGTTGCTTTACTGACAAAACGGGAATATAACATAGATCGATAGATTTGTTGGTTCAGCAGAACGTCCAGTCGTTGAATGTGTGGTGTAACGTTAGTGGTCTGGCACGGCACTATTTTTTATTACAAAAGTTATTATTTCAGTCTGTAGCTTACATAGTTTATTCATTTTCTCTCTATTGTAGCACTAAATGTTATACATAACTTTTATTGCAGCATGCCACGTATGTCATTGACTTTGCAGGACCCACAAACATTATTTTTAAAAATTGTATACATGACTAATATATTAAATATATATGCACCCACAAACGCTCGAAGCCAGCGCGCATAGTGGGGCAGATGGCAGCGAGCGTGCACTAAGCACACAGTGGGTAAAAGCACCAACAGCAAACGCTGGGAGTGAGCGCAAACAGTGGAGGCAGCAGCTGCCTAAGATTGCAGCGATATGAGCTTGGCTATGCTGCAGCAACAAACGATCAACCCCTGTAGTCTTGTGGGCGTGGTCGCAATTTGAAAAATTTAAATCCTTTTTATTACAATGTAAGAAGTCCCACTCTCCAAAACAGCATGTTTGGAGTTTGATTGGATAATAAGAACAAATGACTGGCCATTGTGGCCAAAGCGCTCCGTTTGACTTTTCCCAGATCTTCTACTCTTCCCCGTCGAACTCGGAAGCTAACCTTATCCACTGAACCATTTCTGAATTTGAATTTGAATTTGAATTTGAATTTGAATTTGAATTTGAATTTGAATCTGAATCTGAATTTGAATCTGAATTTATGCATTTTGAATTTGAATCTGAATTTGAATCTGAATTTATGCATTTTGAATTGTTCTATATTCAATTTAAGAAATGTATTATTAAATATTCATATTAAAATATAAAAAATCAAATTCAGAACTATATTGAATGTCAGGAAATATTCAATTTTGTGCAATTACACTTATCTAAAATTCAGATTTACAAAATTCAAATTCAGAACTATATTGAATGTCAGGAAATATTCAATTTTGTGCAATTACACTTATCTAAAATTCAGATTTACAAAATTCAAATTCAGATTGTTTTGTCATATTTCTGGCTCCATACTCATGGGTAGGCATGAGAAATATTTGACATGCTGCCAAAGCATTTACATACAAATAGCGAATGAATCGAATGAATCAGTGGAAAACAACATCATGAAAAAAATTGCCTATGACATAAGTGTTATCAATTATTTTAAACAACATTTCAATTTTATTTAGAAGAGAGTATACATATAATTTTGACCAATACTGATTTATTTAATTTTAACTCTTGATTTAATGTCAACATCACTGCTATTGTATTAAATGTCTTATAAAAAAAAACTGTCTTTTACAGATAATGATACAAGCAACAAAACAATAAATAAACAAACACAACATTATCCTGTGATATACCAAACCAATACAATCATTCATTAAACAAAAACATTGTAATAATCAGCAGCATTGCTGTTTTACTAATAGAGCTTTCCAATGACATTTTTGGGTATGCTTGTCTCATTATAATCTTACCCCACTGAACTGTGAGCTGCACATGTACAAAGTATTTCAGTTTGACCAAAAAATCTATAACGTTGTATAACACTATACTACTACTTGTTGACGAATGAAGTTTGTTGTTAAAAACAGCTGAGCTACTTTCACGCTACTGGAAAATAAGTAGTGCTCAGCAC
Source organism: Triplophysa rosa (assembly GCF_024868665.1). Classification (NCBI taxonomy): domain Eukaryota; kingdom Metazoa; phylum Chordata; class Actinopteri; order Cypriniformes; family Nemacheilidae; genus Triplophysa; species Triplophysa rosa. The sequence continues at coordinate 53,947 of NW_026634234.1, forward strand.
TCGGGGAACACACTGGATTTCAGATCCAACCCCAATCAAACAAAGCTGAAGAAGCTCATCAAGGTGTTCAGGGTTGCTTGACAATTAATCCGCGGTCAAACTTGACTTTTCGTTCTATTGACTTCCATTCATACGCATGCGAATGCGACAAACCAGAAACGCGAGGCCGTCTGAAGATATTTTGCTGCATAGTAAAGTTCAAGTTTGGTGAACTCTGACCTGCAAATTTGCATCATGTGAGTGCGTGAGACCAATAGAAGTTCAAAACATCACAGCGTGACGTGTACCGTGAGTCGGTACAGAAATGTAAAAGATGGAGGAATCGCTCCCGCCCATTTTCACAGCACTGTCCGAACGAATTTTGCATCCTCAAACTCTAGTCTGAATGTGGCTTTACAGACAGGTGTGTTGGAACCGGGTTACTGCAGCTCAACAGGAGCATGGTTGGAGATCCCTGTTGTATAGGCTAAAAAAAGAAGTTACGGAGAGCCAGTGTGAGCGGGGTCTCTGAGTGGTGTGGTGGGATCCTGCTCTGATGGATGGGAATTAACACACACTAATGTAGAAGCAATGGAGAGTAACCTTCAGGAGATATTACCTTTACTCGAATGAAAATTAAAACTGGTAAATCATTCGCAGAACTGATGTTCATCCGCATGTCGACTAATCCCGGCGAGACCAGCAAATAAATCTGACAAAGAAAGAGAGAAACTGGGATAAAGCCATGTGGCAGAAGTGTAACCAATGGAAATGTGTGTCTTTACTGAGACCTCAACTCCCTCTCTCTAGCTTCAGAAAAGATCCCAGGTTTCGCGTGTGGTGTGCTGTGGTGCAGTGGTCACACATCTGTGTTAATGAAAGGCTGTAGGTAAATCTCCTTCACAAAAATAAGACGCAACTCAAGACACAGAATCACATGCCTCATTGACCACGGAAACCATGTACGGTTTCAGGAGGGGAAACAGCGTTTATATACAGCAGTGAATCCTCTGAATGTGTGCATGTGTGCGTATGGAACACAGCCACAGAGAACAATGGTTCCCTTTCTGTCGGTCTCTCGACGTTGTGTCGAGCCGACAGATGGGGTTCGTCCCTGAGAACCAATCGCTTCCGACTTCTTAGAAAAGGCCAATGAAATTGGTGAATGAAATTTGCATGCCGGACTCCGCCCCCAGATATCCGGGTATAAAAGGGAGACAGCGTGCCTCATTCATTCACCTTTTGTTCTTCGGAGCCTTCGCTCATGATCAACAGACTTCGCTACAAATAGCAACTACAAGACTGCCGGTTCTACGACGTGGTGCAGTGGACTGGGTGCAACACACTCATCGAGGGGGGGGACGGACACGATGTCTGCTTCCAGTACGCTGGGGCAGATGTTGTGGATACGTCCTGTGTTCCCACGGGACTCAGCCACCACCTCGTCTGCTTCCCGTTCCGTGATTTCAGGACTACGGCCCTGCCGCCCGCTACGGCAAGCAGCGAGGGTGATATGAGGATTACTGTGAGCACTAATCCGTCAGCCACTGGCTCGTGGACCATTCGCACCTCGTCTCGCTCGTCTGACTGTTCCACATGAGACACACCCACCGTCTTGTTCCTCAACCACGTATCGGAAATGGTACGTGATGATGAGATGTCTGTTGCAGCATCGGAGGGTGACTTACTGGCATCAGACTCCGATGATTCCTTGAAGCTCCCTCCCTCGGGGGGTCGAGCTCAGGAAGAAGCGGACGTCTGTGCACCGCACTGCCTCTCCCTACCCTCACAGCTGGATACATGGTACCTCGGGCTTGTGCCGTGTTCCCCCGGAAGTGCATGAGGAACTTCGGCGCGTACACGTCCATTGCCCTTTCTTCCCTCGATGGTGGGGCAGCTAGAGGATATGTCGATGTCCCCAAGGGGCTCGACCTAGACTCCCGTCCAAAGCACGTAGGCTTTTCGGCATCTGAGGTGTCGAGAGCTTACTCTGCTGCGGGCCAAGCTGTCCCCTCTCTCCACGCTATGGCCATCCTGCAGGTCCGTCAGGCCAATGCGCTGAGAGAGCTCCACAAGGGTAAGACCGACCCAGCGCTTATGCAGGAACTCCGTGCCGTCACCAACCTCGCTCTGCAGGTGACCAAGGTGACCGCGCGGGCCCTGGGTCGGGCGATGTCCACACTTGTGGTCCAGGAGAGACACATCTGGCTGAACCTTGCACAGAGGAGTAATGCCGAGAAAGTCCGCTTTCTCGACACACCCATCTCGAAAGGGGGGGCTGTTTGGTGATACGGTCGAGCCACAGTTCTCGACAGTAAAGGAGCAGACAGAGGATATCAAGTATATCCTCCCCAGCCGCGACTTGACCTCCCTCTGGCCGCCGAGATCCCGTGCACCGTCAGCTTCCCAGCAGCCCTGGTCCTCTTCGAGACATCGAAGAGGAGACCACCACCCCGTCAGCAGCCACGACGGAAGCCAAAGCGGCCCTCATGGGAAGACCCCAGGGAGATCGAGAATACTTTCGGGCCCGACCCCAGCCATTCCATCGCTGGTTGGTCGATCCGGGAAGGTTCCTGCCCCATCCCACCAGCCCACTTCTAAGAGTTTTCTCTCTCTCTGGGCATTTATCACAGCCGCTCTCACCCTCTACACGACGGTGTTCGGCAACTCGACGTTGCGGCAAGACTCAATGTCGAGGATAATCAGCCTAAGCACACACATGTTGTGCTACATCATCGCCAGGCAGGTAAAACTGCAGAGCCGATCTCCTCTCCGGGACCCCCCCCCACGGCGAGGGATCCGCACTGCCGGCCATTGAACCACCCCCCGGGAGGTCAATGAAGCAGAACGTACCCCTAGCCTCCCTGTCTCGCTCCCTGGGAGAGAGGTGTGCGGGTACTAAACTATCTCGACGACTGGCTCATTTGACACACTCGCGAGATTTGTTATGTACACACAGGGACCTAGTGCTTCGGCACCTAGATCGATTGGGATCACAGGTCAACCGAGAAAAGAGCAAGCTCTCCCCTCTGCAGAGCATTCACTTTTTTGGTATGGAACTCAACTCTGTCTCCATTACAGCGCGACTGACTACAGAAAGCGCTCAGTCAGTGTTCAACTGTCTGGAATATTTCAAGAAATCAGCGGTCCCCCTGAAATTCAGAGGTTCCTGGGCACATGGCATCCTCGGCGGTGGTCATACCCCTCGGGTTGATGCACATGAGACCGCTCCAACACTGGCTACAGAGTCGAGTTCCCTGGAGAGCGTGGCACACCGGCAGCAGGCAGATGGTGATTACGCCTCTCTGCTTAGGCACCCTAACCCCTGGTCTTCAATGACCTTTCTACGGATGGGGGTCCCTCTTGGGCAGGTCATGAGGCGCGTCGTGGTGACGACAGACGCCTCCCTGCAGGGTTGGGGTGCCGTGTGCAACGGGCATGCAGTGTCGGGGCGATGGACGGGCCCCACCTGTGCAGGCATATCAACTGCCTAGAGTTGTTGGATGTGCTACTTGCACTGAAGGGGCTATAACCTCTCGTGCAGGACAAGCATGTGCTGGTCCGGTCGAACAGCACAACTGCCATAGCGTATATCATCCGCCAAGGTGTCGTTCGCTCACGGCAGCGAACACGACTTGCCCGACGCCTCCTCCTGTGGAGTCCACAGGTGAGCAGATCCCTGCGAGCCACACATATCCCAGGCGACCTGAACCTTGTCAGTTGACGCCTCACGGAGAGTGGCGACTCCACCCCCGTGCAGTCCAGCTCACTGGGTACAGTTCGGGCAGGCTCAGGTAGACCTGTTCGCCTCCCTGGACACCACCCATTGCCCGCTAGGGTACTCCCGTCCGAGGCCCCACTCGGCACGGATGCTCTAGTGCACAGCTGGCCGTGGGACAATCGGAACTACGCCTTGCCCCCAGTGAGCCTCACTGCACAGACTCTGTGCAAGGTCAGGGAAGAGGAGCATCAAGTGTACTAGTTGCACCATACTGGCCCAACCGGACTTGGTTCTCGGAGCTAATGCTCTTGACGACAGCTCCCCCCCGGCCGATTCCCCTGACGAAGGACCTGCTTTCCCAGGGGAAGGGCACAATATGGCATCCAAGGCCAGACCTCTGGAACCTCCATGTCTGGCCCCTGGATGAGATGAGGAGATCCTGAGTGGCCTACCCCCTGCGGCGGTTAAGACCATCACTCTGGCTAGGGCCCGGGCCACTAGGCGGCTATACGCCTGTAAGTGGTGCCTCTTCTCATCCTGGTGCTCTTCTCGAAGAGAAGACCCGCGGAGTTGCTCGATAGGGAACGTGCTGTCCTTCCTACAAGAGAGACTCGAGACTAACCTCTCCCCCTCCACACTGAAAGTGTATGTAGCCGCCATTGCTGCTCATCACAACTCAGTTGCTGGAATGTCTCTAGGGCAGCACGACCTGGTCATTAGATTCCTAAGGGGTGCGAGGAGACGTAACCCGCCTCGTCCGCACTCCATACCCTCTTGGGACCTGGATGTAGCCCTGTCAGGTCTCACCAGGCCCCCTTTCGAGCCCCTAGGGGATGCCTCTCTTCCTCATCTTACGATGAAGACGGTTCTCCTTTTGGCGCTCTCCTCCATCAACAGGGTAGGGGATCTACAGGCTTTCTCCGTGTCCCCTGACTGCCTGGAATTCGGACCCAGGGATTCTCACGTTATCCTGAGACCTCGGCCCGGCTACGTGCCCAAGGTTACCACCGCTCCTTTTCGGGACCAGGTGGTGAACTTACAGGCGCTCCCCACTGGGGAGGAAGACCCAACCCCGTCCGTGTTGTGTCCAGTACGCGCTGCGCCTCTACTTAGACCGCACACAGAGTTTCAGGAGCTCGGATCAGCTCTTTGTCTGTTTCGGAGGTCTGCAGCATGGGAGAGCTGTCTCCAAGCAGAGGTTGGCCCACTGGATTGTGGACGCTGTCAAGGCAGCTTACCAATCCTTAAATATCCCGTGCCCCCTAGGAGTGAGGGCCCACTCCACCCGGGGTGTTGCCTCCTCTTGGGCCTGGCACGGGGGGCCTCTCTCGCAGACATTTGCAGAGCTGTGGGTTGGGCTACACCCAACACCTTCGCGAGGTTTTACAACCTCCGCGTAGAGCCGGTGTCAGCCCGCGTCCTGCATGGTCACATGTAGGACCGGCAACTGGTAGGGTGAACGCCTGTTTGGTTTTTTCCCCCTCTCTCGAGTGGGTCAGTATACCGATTCAGCCTCCATTCTTTACCCACTGGGCGAAGAACAGGCACTCCATCCATCACTAAGCAAGCACCCCCTGGGGCGGGCTGGGCAGAGCAGCCCTGCCCCTTAGGCCGGGTTCACCTGAGTTATTCGCTGCATAGCTCTAACCGGACCTAGTGCTACCAGACGTTGCAACTCCCCAGCAGGGCGGTTCCGTCTGATGTATCCTCATGCTGGTTCCCACCTTGGTAACCCATGACCTCCCCGGGTGGACCTCCACCTCGCGGTGTTTCTTCAGCCGCACTTTCTTCCCATGAGTTCTTCCCTATTGGTGAGACCATATTGGTATCTCCACTATTCTCCTCCCTGCGGTAGGAAGTGGTCTCTGTAGCGCATTCCCCACTTGAGGAGGTAGCGCTTACCCAGTGCCTTACGGTTCCGGGCGGCTTCTCACTGTTAGAGAAACAAGGCCGCCGCCTGTGAGGCCGAAGGTAGGAGCCTTCCCACCTTTTTGAAAGCTCTGGGACCCACTACCTACCCACTGGTAGGTTACAATTCGCGGCAGCGTCGGCTGACATGCCCAGGCCTGACACCGTCGCTTCGTTAAGGTTGTGACAGGGCACAGTGTTCTGGCGTTTTCCATTGGAACCCCATCTGTCGGTTCGACACAACGTCGAGAGACCGACAGAAAGGGAACGTCTCGGTTACGTTTGTAACCTCGGTTCCCTGATCAAAAGCAGTCGTGAGAGGTCTCAGGCTCCTCAGAACTAAGGTGAATGAATGATGCACGCCGTCTCCCTTTTATACCCGGATGTCCGGGGCGGAGTCCGGCATGCAAATTTCATTTGCCAATTTTCATTGGCCTTTTCTAAGCAGTCGGAAATGATTGGTTCTCAGGGACGAACCCCATCTGTCGGTTCGACACAACGTCTCGTTCCCTCCATCAGGGAACCGAGGTTACAAACGTAACCGAGACGTTTCATGATAGCAGAAGTAGGTAACAAGTCTAATTAAAAATGATCCATCCCTTGTCTGGACCTGCTCATCCTCTGCAGGGTTTGTGGGAGGGTTGGAGCCTGTGCTAAACAATCACAGCATTGTGGCCAACCATATATATTTATATGTTATTTAAGTGTCTAGAAGGACAACAGAACACACCCAGCAGACATACACAGTAGAGTGTCTTCAGTTCATTGTGAAATAATGAGGTCTCGTAATAAAGAAAATAATCTCCTCTTGTATTGGAAATTCACTTCTATTGATCACTGAATAGCTGTATAGGGACTGAATACTTAACCTCCCTTTATGGACCCACCTCAATTAAACCATGTCCTTTAAATGTGTGTGTTTGGCTGTGTGTAGATTTATGAGTGTGACCGCATCACACACACACAGTATGAAAACACAAGTTTCGAAAAATGTTGTCCAAAGTGAAAGACAATGTGGATCATTTCTGAGTTTCATTGCACTGTGGTTAGTTATTGGGTGTGATGTAAAGAAGTTTAGCAGTTCAGTTGCTGTTCTGCATTTGCGATGCAACGTATTCCGTGCTGATCGATTGAATCAGACCTGATAGATTATTAACCTTAAAAACCTGGTTTGTTTTGAAGAAAACTCAACTCGCCTTTAGTGCCATTTAGAGGACATTTCTCATCGCAACAGAATATCATTTAGCAAAATGTCGCCACAGTCACCATCTTTTGTTCCCTGAGATCAGACTGCATTAATCATACAGAACCTTTATTTATACTTACATTTTGCAAGCCATTAGTCGTAGGTAATTGCCTCTCACTGCTGTGTAAACTATTGATCAATCTGCTCTAATGGAGACACTGTGATTCTACATGGCTTCTTCATGTATATTCATATCTCATCCTTCACCTCAACTGGACATCCCGAGGGAGCTCTTCACATTAAATGACGTCATGGTCATCTTTACTACATGCACTCTTCTACAGCCACAAAAAGAAAGTATGGAATATAAAGGAAACAGGCAATAAAGCAAGAGCTATACAGTATCTGTTTCTGTGCGTAATGCTCTTTAAGGGGCAGGCACAAAATAATTACACAAAGTTTCCTGCAAATCATTGACAAATGAATACATTCTAAAGCTTTATCAGCTTGTGTTTGGAAATGAGAGGTGATAAAAGGCACAAATGAAAAGGGTCTTTGTCGCTATCTGGATGAAGCAGGATTGTAATTATGTTAACATCCATTCTGCCTCCCTGTACTGTAAGCTTGCTCATTCATTCATTATTAATTAATAGCTCATAAAACCCAGCAGAAGGAACAATGATTGTCCTGCGCTTTTTTCTTTCCTTCTTTCTATTCCCCCTCTCGGATCTTCTCTTGCCTCTCTTTGAAAAGAAAACAGAAATATTGGTGACTAGCGTTATGAGGGAGGCCTCATTTCCATTTAGCCGTGCGGTGAATTTCTGACGCTTTTTTAGCTTTGGCTTTGCCTGCAGGCTTCAATAATAATGTCTGTTTTTCGATGGTGGGGGTAGGGACGCTGAGCAAAGCGGACGGGCTCTATATACAGAGTGAGAGAGAATAGAGCAGGAACACAGGAGGTATAAAGTAAAGTTGTGAGAGATCCACTTCATCAGGACATGTACAATACGTGCCCACACTCAACAACTGTACCAGACACCCTAATAATGCTCAACTATCACACATACTGTACCTCAGGCCGTCTGTTGTAATCTGCACCTCTCGCTCAGGTATTTCACTACACTAATATCATATAGTGGCATGATGGTGTGTTTCCATCAACTCACATGACAGACCGCAGTAGGAGGTTGTCTCATCATTACAACAGCTAGATGTAGCACAGTGTAACTGAACAAAAAAGTATACACCCAATGTAAACATTCAATTCACTCTAGATATTTTCTGAACATTTCTTGTCTGTTGGACATGAATAATCAGATTTGGGGTCAGATTATACCAAAGTCCTTTTAGGGAAGTTGTTTGCAATGCCTTTCGGCATTTCAGTCATACGTAGCAAGTACTATCCACTTAAATAATGGAAAAAACGTTTCTGTAACCTCTGTTTCCTGATGGAGGAAATGAGATGTTGTGTGGAGATTGAATGGGGTTTGAACTTGAGAACCTATCATCTCTGATCGTAATTTTAAAATGCCAATGAACTTGACAAATGGCGTCTGCATGCCAGTTTCCGCCCTGTACATACGGGTATAAAAGAAAGATGGCGTATCCATTCATTCAGCTTTTGTGCTGAGGAACCTGTTAGGTGTCTCCCTGTCGCTGCAAAGTTGTTCCTTTTCTTTCGGTCTCTCGAGATAGAATGGGGACCCTATACGAAACACCACAGTGCTGAGCCACATAACTACCTTGAGCGGAGCGACACTGACTGGCCTGGCCTACCCCCTCTGCTGTGGGAGCGTGCTATGGAGACCACATCCTAGAGCAGGGAGGCATCCATGTGAATATACCTGTATGGCCTCACCAGTGGGAAGAACTCATGGGAACAAAGGTGTACGGGGGCCCCATGCAAGGTGTGCACAGACGAGAGGTGAAACAGTCCACTGTGAGGAGAACACAGGTTCACCAACAGGAGAACTGTAGAGTGGAAAGTACATCACACGGGACCACCTGACAGGGAAGTCAATACGTATGGAGCACTAGCTCAGGTTTAGGGGTTCACCCAAACCAGGTTTAACTCTACCAATACCAGGCTTGGTAGTTGGGCCGCTCTGCCTAGCTTGTTACCAGGAAAGTAGTCTCAGCCTCAGACGTCACGCCCATAGACCATTGGCTTAACTGATGCATAAGGCACTATTTTCTGGTACCATTTCAGCATGTTCGAAGTCGTCATCTGATTGGTTGAATTTCACAGGATTTCCGGGAGACGTACATGTCACGTTCTTTAACAGTCCACCTGGAAACAACACGAAGCCATCTGATCTAAGTAAGCTGCCGTATTTACAATGGTTGTGTGGCGAGGGCGGTGTGGTTCAGCGATGTCTGCAGCAGGACACGGATGGGACGTAAGTAGGTCAAGTGCACATTATGAACACCTGTGTCTCGTTCCTGTGATTGGTGAGGAGACGGTAAAAGCCACCTGGAGGAGACGAAAGGGAGAGAGAGAACGGCTGGGAACTCGGGACTACTGAGAGCGAGAAGCTTCGGGAGCGAGCACAAAATCTATTCTGTGTTATTGTTGAGTGATAGCGCATTTGCGGAAGTGATTCAATCACTCGCCGATCTTCACCAGGAACACCACCAGGCCCTACTCGGCCTCTGCGAGGAGCAGGAGAGATGCTTCCAGGCTCTCGTCCAGACCCAGCAGGAAGACCGCGAGCTGTTCCGGAGCTGGATTACCCGAGGAGAGCAGGCCACAGGAACACCAGACTGCCGCTCAGTGGGTCCAGTGCCACCGGCCAACGTCGCTGACCCCTCTGATCTCTCTCTCTCTCTACCCTGCTTCTTCCCCTTCTTCCCCTCGTCCTACTCCCTTTCCCAGGTCCCGGCTGGATCTACAGCCACGGGCAGCTCCCCACTCCCGGGGGACAACCCAGATTCTCCTCCCCGGGGGCCTCCCCACAGCAAGGGATATGCAATGCTCGCCATCGAACCACCCCCTGGGAGGTCGATGAAGCAGATCATACCCCTAGCCCCTGTCTCGGTCCCTGGGAGCCTGACTAGAGCCCCCAAACCATCACGGTATCTACGGGATACGATCCGTCTCGGCTACGCGATACAACTTACCAGATGCCCGCTCAAGTTCAGGACATCCTTTCAACCTCAGTCAGAGGTTAGGATGCTCCTGTGCTTCGGGCCAGGGTCACCACCCCTCTGGCAAGCAATCGTGCTCGTCCCTCTAGCCGGGATGTTCAACGGGTTTTGCAGCCCGTACTTCATCGTCCCCAAAAGGGGGGTTGCTAGATCTGCGTACCCTGAAAAGGCACCTAGTCAAGCTGCCATTCAGGATGCTTACGCAGAAGCACATCCTGGCATCTACCAGATGCCAAGATTGGTTCATGGTAATCGACCTGAAGGATGCTTACTTTCATGTCTCGCTTTTGAGGGCGGGCATATCAGTACAGAGTCCTCCCTTTCGGTCTGTCCCTGTCCCCACGAGTCTTCACGAAGATCGGGGGAGCCACCCTCCTTCACCTAGCTCTGCTGACGCACCCCAACCCCCTGGTCTTCAATGACCTTTTTGGTGGACAGGATCTCCCTAGGGCAGCAAGGCACGTCGTGTGACGACAGTTGCCTCCCTGCAGGGGTGGGGTGTCGTGTGCAACGGGGCAGACCCCTGGAACTTCCATGTCTGGACGGGACGAGGAGTTCCTGAGTGACCCACCCCCAGCGGTTGGGACACCACTCAGACTAGGGCCTCGGCCACTAGGCAGCTATACGCCCATAAGTGGCGCCTCTTCTCATCCTGGTGCTCTTCTCGAAGAGAAGACCCACGGAGTTGCTCGAGCGGGAACGTGCTGTCCCTTCCACAAGAGAGACTGGAGAGTAACCTCTCCCCCCTTCCACACTGAAAGTGTATGTAGCAGCCATTGTCGCTCATCACGACCCAGTTGCTGGAAAGTCTCTGGGACAGCACGACCTGGTCATTAGGTTCATAAGGGGCGCGAGAAGGCTACCGCCTCATCCCCGCTCCATACCCTCTTGCGACCTAGGTGGCGGGCCTCAAGAGTGCATGAGGAGCTAAGTAAGACCTGAAACGCGCCTCTCACAGCCCGTTCCAGTCAGAAAGGCTCAGTCGCCCTTACTTCCCTCGATGGTGGGGCGGCCAGGGGCTTTGTCGAGATGTACGAGGAGAGCTCGGACTGACTCCCATCCAAGGCGTATAAGTTTTTGGCATCTCTGGTGTCAAAGGCTTACACTGCTGCGGGCCAGGCCGCCTCCTCCCTCCACGCCATGGCCATCCTGCAGGTCCACCAGGCCAAGGCGTTGAAAGAGCTCCAAGAGGGTAAGACCGACTCAGCGGTAATGCAGGAACTCTGTACCGCCACCGATCTCGCTCTACGGGCGACTAAGGTGACGGCACGGGCCCTGGGTCGGGCGATGTCCACCATGGTGGTCCAGGAGAGGCACCTCTGGCTTAACCTTGCGCAGATGCGGGACGCTGAGAAGGTTCGCTTTCTTGATGCCCCCATCTCGCAGGGTGGGCTGTTTGGTGATACCCTTCTCGACGGTGAAGAAGCAGACAGAGACCATCAAGCATATCCTGCCCCGCCGCGACTCGGCCGCCTCCAGGCCTTCGAGATCCCGAGCGGCGTCTGCTTCCCAGCAGCCCCGGCCCTCTTCGACTCTGGCTCCAGTGCACCCTTCCCAGGCTGCCTCCCGGAAAAGGACGTCGAAGAGGAAACCGCCTCCCCATCAGCAGCCGTCGTGGAAGCAGAATCAGCCTTGATGGAGCGACCCCAGGGAGATCGAGGCTACCATCGGGCCCGAACCCAGCCAGTTATTCGCTGGGTCGGATAGGGACGGTTCCTGCCCCGTCCTACCATCTGCTGGTCCCCTCCGAAAAAGAGTTTCCTCTCTCTGAGTTATCACAGCCGCTCCCACCCTCGGCACGACGGTGGACGGCAGCTCAACGTTGCATCTCGGCGAAACGCAATGTCGAGTATAAACACCTGCCCTCAGCACTCTCAGACAGACACTGCGTTGAGCTGTACAATCGCCAGGTAGGAGAAAAAGCAGAGCCGATCTCCTCCCCGGGGGACCTCCCACGGCAAGGAATCCGTACTGCTAGCCATCGAACCACCCCCCGGGGGGACGATGAAGAAGATCAAACCTCTAGTCCCCCTGTCACGGTTTCTGGGAGCTTGGATTCAGCTTCCCAGACTGTCAGGATGGCTGAGGAAGACGATCCGTCTCGGCTACGCGATTCAGTTCGCTACACATCCGCCCAAGTTTCGGGGCATCCTTTTCACCTCAGTCAGAGGCAAGGATGCTCCCATACTTTGGGCGGAGGTTGCCTCCCTTCTGGCGAAGGGAGCGATCGAGCCCGTCCCACCAGCCGAGATGTCCAGTGGGTTTTACAACACGTACTTCATTGTCCCCAAGAAAGGCGGGGGGTTGCGCCCAATCTTCGATCTGCGTGTTCTGAACAGGCACCTACACAAGCTGCCTTTCAGTATGGTCACGCAGATGCGCATCCTGACGACCGTCAGGTGTCAGGACTGGTTCATGGCAATCGACCTGAAGAATGTGTACTTTCATGTCTCGATCCTCCCTCGACATCGGCCGTTCCTACGGTTCGCGCTCGAGGGATGGGCATATCAGTGCAAGGTCCTCCCCTTCGGTCTGTCCCTGTCTCCACAGGTCTTTACGAAGGTCATGGAAGCCGCCACGGTGTGCGGGTACTAAACTATCTCAACGACTGGCTCTTCTCGGCTCACTCGCGAGATCTGTTGTGTACACACAGGGACCTGGTGCTCTGGCACCTAGATCGGTTGGGACCACTGGTCAGCTGAGAAAAGAGCAAGCTCTCCCCTGTGCAGAGCATCCTCTTTCTCGGTATGGAACTCGACCCCGTCCCCATGACAGCGTAACTGACTCAGAGCGCGGTAAGTCAGTTTTGAACTTCCTGAAGCACTTCAGGCAGTCAGCGGACCCCCTGAAACAATTTCAGAGGCTCCTGGGGCACATGGCATCCTCGGCGGGGGTGGTCCCCCTCGGGTTGATGCACATGCGACTGCTCCAACACTGGCTACAGAGTCGGGTTCCCTGGAGAGCGTGGCACACCGGCAGCAGGCGTATGGTCATCACGCCCCTCTGCCGGCATAACCCTGACCCCCTGGTCGTCTATGGCCTTCCTACGGGCGGGGGTCCCCCTAGGGCAGGTATCAAGGCACGTCGTAGTGACAACGGATGCCTCTCTACAGGGCTGGGGTGCCGTGTGCAACGGGCACGCAGTGTCGGGGCGGTGGACGAGCCCCTGCCTGCGTTGGCATATCAACTGCCTAGAGTTGTTGGCTGTGCTACTTGCACTGAAGAGGCTGCAGCCTCTCGTGCAGGGCAAGCACGTGCTGGTCCGGTCAGACAGCACAACTGCCGTGGCGTATATCAACCACCAGGGTGGCATTCGCTCACAGCAGCTAACACAACTCGCCCGACGCCTCCTCCTGTGGAGTCAGCAGGTGATCAGTTCCCTGCAAGCCACACATATCCCAGGCGACCTGAACCAGATGCCTCGTGGAGAGTCGAGACTCCATCCCCGCGCAGTCCGGCTCATATGGGAGCAGTTCGGCCAGGCACAGGGGGACCTGTTGCCTCCCCGGACTCCTCCCATTGCCCGTTTTGGTACTCCCTTGCACACAGCTGGCCGCGGGGTAAGCGGAACGCCTTCCCCCCATTGAGCCTCATTGCACAGACCCTGTGCAAGGTCAGGGAAGAGGAGCATCAAGCGTTACCAGTTGCGCCTTACTGGCCCAACCGGACTTGGTTCTCAGAGCTGATGCTTCTGACAACAACTCCCCCTTGGCCGATCCCCCTGATGAAGGACCACCTTTCCCAGGGGAAGGGCACGTTTTGGCATCCCAGGCCAGACCTCTGGAACCTCCATGTCTGGCCCCTAAACGGGACGAGGAGATCCTGAGGGGCCTACGCCCGTCGGTGGTAGAGACTCTCACGCAGGCTAGGGCTCCGGCCACTAGGAGGCTGTATGCCTTCAAGTGGCGCCTCTTCTCGTCCTGGTGCTTTTCTCGTGGAGAAGACCCACAGAGATGATCGATCAGGTACGTACTGTCCTTTCTCCAGGAGAGACTGGAGAGAAACCTCTCCCCTTCCACACTGAAAGTGTATGTTGCCGCAATCGCCGCACATCACGATTCAGTTGCTAGCAAGTCTCTAGGACAGCACGACCTGTTCACCAGGTTGGGACCTCGAAGTGGTCCTGGAGGGCCTCCAGAGGTCCCCCTTCGAGCCCCTAGGAGAGGCCGATCTTTCTTGTCTGTCGATAAAGACGGCCCTCCTGGTGGAGCTCGCCTCCATCAAGAGAGTAGGGGACCTACAGGCATTATCTGTGTCCATGGGTTGCCTAGAATTCGGACCTGGAGACTCTCATGTTATCCTGAGACCACGGCCCTGCTACGTGCCCAAGGTTCCCACCACTCCCTTCCGGGACCAGGTGCTGAACTTGCAGGCGCTCCCCACTGGGGAGGAAGACCCAACCCAGTCCGTATTGTGTCCAGTACGCGCACTGCGCCTCTACTTGGACCGCACGCAGAGCTTTAGAAGTTCTGAGCAGCTCTTTGTCTGTTTTGGAGGACAGCAGAAGGGGAGGGTAGATATGGTCTCTACCACCGCTGGGGGTAGACCACTCAGGATCTCCTCGTCCCGTCCAGGGGACGAAAGACATGGAGGTTCCAGAGGTGAAGGTGAAGGTAAAAGATGAAGGTGAGAGTGACCTATTAGTCAGATATGGTGACCCATACCTGAAATGTGACCTCTGCATTTAACCGATCCAGAGAGTAGTGAACACACGCACAGCAAGTGGTGAACACACGTACACCGGGAGCAGTGGGCAGCTATCACTGCAGCGCCCGGGGAGCAAGTAGGGTTGGTACCTTGCTCAAGTCGTTAGCTGCCGGCCCTGGGAATCGAACCGGCGACCCTCTGGTCACGAGTCCGACTCTCTAACCATTAGGCCACGACTGCCCCAGGTCTGGCCTGGGGTGCCATAACGTGCCCTTCCCCTGGGAAAGCAGGTCCTTCGTCAGGGGAATCGGCCAGGGGGGAGCTGTCGTCAAGAGCATTAGCTCCGAGAACCAAGTCCGGTTGGGCCAGTGTGGCGCAATGAGTAACACTTGATGCTCCTTTTCCCTGACCTTGCACAGGGTCTGTGCAATGAGGCTCACTGGAGGGAAGGCGTACTACCGCTTGTCCCGTGGCCAGCTGTGCGCTAGGGCATCCGTGCCAAGGGGTCCCTCGGTCAGGGAGTACCAAAGCGGGCAATGGGTGGTTTCGAGGGAGGCGAACAGGTCCACCTGAGCCTGCTCGAACTGCACCCAAATGAGCTGGACTGCGCGGGGGTGGAGTCACCACTCTCCGCGAGGCGTCGACTGACGAGAGAGAGCGTTGGCTGTCTGGTTCAGGTCGCTTGGGATATACGTGGCACGCAGGGAGCGGGTCACCTGCTGACTCCACAGGAGGCGGCGTCCAGCGAGTTGTGTTAACTGCAGTGAGCGAATGCCACCATGGCAGTTGATATACGCTACTGCGGTAGTGCTGTCCATCCGGTCCAGCACGTGCTTGCCCTGCACGAGAGGCTGCAGCCACTTCAGTGCGAGTAGCACGGTCCACAACTCTAGGCAATTGATATGCCATTGCAGGCGGGGGCCCGTCCATAGCCCTGACACTGCGTGCCCGTTGCACACTGCACCCCAGCCCTGCAGGGAGGCGTCCGTCGTTACCACGACATGCCTCGTGACCTGCCCCAGGGGGACCTGTTCGAAGGAATGTCATGGAAGACCAAGGGGTTAGGGAGCATCGGCAGAGAGGCGTAATCACCATCCGCCTGCTGCCGGTGTGCCACGCTCTCCAGGGAACTCGACTCTGTAGCCAGTGTTGGAGCGGTCTCATGCGCATCAACCCGAGGGGTATCACTGCCGCCGAGGATCCCATGTGTCCCAGGAGCCTCTGAAATTGTTTCAGGGGGACCGCTGACTGCTTGAAATGTTTCAGGCAGTTCAACACAGTTCTATAGTCAGATGCGCTGTCATGGTGACAGAGTTGAGTTCCATACCAAGACAGAGGATGCTCTGCAGAGGGGAGAGCTTGCTTTTCTCTTGGTTGACCTGTAGTCCCAACCGATCTAGGTGCCGGAGCACCAGGTCCCTGTGTGTACACAACAGATCTCGCGAGTGTGCCAAGATAAGCCAGTCGTCGAGATAGTTCAGTACCCGCACACCTCTCTCCGATCTTCGTAAAGACTCGTGGGGACAGGGACAGACTGAAAGGGAGGACTCTGTACTGATATGCCTGACCCTCGAAAGTGAACCGTAGGAACGGGCGATGATGAGGGAGAATCGAGACATGAAAGTAAGCGTCCTTCAGGTCGATTGCCATGAACCAATCCTGACATCTGACAGATGTCAGGATGCGCTTCTGCGTGAGCATCCTGAACGGCAGCTTCTGCAGGTGCCTGTTCAGGGTACGCAGATCTAGGATGGGGCGCATCCCTCCGCCCTTTTTGGGTACAATGAAATATGGGCTGTAAAACCCATTGGACATCTCGGCTAGAGGGACGGGCTCGATCGCTCCCTTCACCAGAAGGGTGGCGACCTCGGCCCATAGTACGGGAGCATCCTGACCTCCGACTGAGGTAGAGAGGATGCCCCGAAACTTGGGCGGGTTTCTGGCGAATTGGATCGCATAGCCGAGACGGATCGTTTCCCTCAGCCACCGTGACGGTATGGGAAGCTCGAGCCAAGCTCCCAGGGACCGTAACAGGGGGACTAAGGGTACAATCTGCTTCATCGACCCTCCGGGGGGTGGTTCGATGGCTGGCAGTGCGGGTCTCTTGCCGGGGGCAGACCCCCTGGGAGGAGACTGGCTCTGCTGGTTTGCCTGCCTGGCGATGCAGCTCCACGCACCGTCGATTTGAGAGTGCTGAGGGCTGCAATGTACATTCGATGTTGCGCCTCGCCAAGACGCAACGTCGAGTTGCCAAACACTGTCTGACAGAGGGTGAGAACGGCTGTGAAAAACACCCAGGAAGATTGGAATCTCTTTTTGTGAGAAAGTGGGCGCTAGGGTTCCGAAGGCTGGGTAGGGAGCGCCGGGGCCGGAGCTGGTGTCGAAGAGGGCCGGGGCTGCTGGGGAGCAGGTGCCGCATGGGATCTCGAAGGCCTGTGGGTGGCCAAGTCACGGCGGGGAAGGATGTGGCTGATCGCCTCCGTCTGCTTCTTCACTGCCGAGAACTGCTGAGCAAAGTCCTCGACAGTGTCGCCAACAGCCCACCTTGCGCGATGGGCGCGTTGAGAAAGCGGACTTTCTCAGCGTCACTCATCTGCACAAGGTTAAGCCAGAGATGCCTCTCCTGGACCACAAGAGTGGACATCACTGGACCCAGGGCCTGCGAGGTCGGTGGCGGTGCGGAGTTCCTGCGTTAACCCTGGGTTGGTCTTACCCTTGTGGATCTCTTTCAACGCCTTGGCCTGGTGGACCTGCAGGATGGCCATGGCGTGGAGAGAGGAGGAAGCTTGGCCCGCAGCAGCGTAGGCCTTCGACACCAATGATGCCGAAGTCCTACACGCTTTGGATGGGAGTTTCAGTCGACCTCTCCAGGTGGACGCCGCCTGCGGGCACAGGTTGAACCGCGACTGCACGTTCCACCTGGGGCACGTCGACGTAACCCCTAGCTGCCCCACCATCGAGGGAAGAAACAGCGACGGAACTGGTTTGACGTGTACGAGCCGAAAAAGGGGCGTTCCACGTCTTCATCAGTTCCTCATGCACCTCCGGGAAGAATGGAACCGGGGTTGGGCGTGGCTTGGAGTCGCGCTCAGAGCCCAAGAACCATGTATCCAGCAGCAAGCACTGGGGGAGAGGTGCGGGGAGGAGAGGGAGAGTGCACTCTAACCCAATGCTCACGGCGGCCCGGGAAAGCATGGCCGACATCTCGAAATCCACCTCTTCCTGAGCTTGACCCCCATGGGAGGGAGCTGCAAGGAATCGTCGGGATCAGATGCCAGCGAATCGCTCTCCGATGCTGCGATAGACATCTCATCTTCTTCACGCATCTTGTCCGAATGTGTGAATGAGGGAACGGTGAGGCGAGCGAGACGGGGTGCAAGCGGTGGCCCCCATATCACCCACGCCGCTCACCTTGGCGGATGGTATTGCCTTAGCCATTCTCGTCACGGCCCGGGAAGCATGCGAGGTGGTGGCTGGTTCTCGAGAGAAGACAGCAACGTCTATGACCAGCCGCAAGATAAGTCAACGAAGGCTGCCTCAGCGTGCTGGAGACCCAAACACTTGAGGCAGACATCGTGTCCGTCCCCCTCCTCGATGAGGGTACCGCACCCACGAGAACAGTGGGACATGCCACGCTGGGGAAATTTGCTCTTTTAGAATGCTCGAACACCTCTGGGTCCAGGGGAAGTCGCCACAGGAAAGGACAGTCCGCTGCACCATGTCGTAGAACCGGCAGTCTGTAGTTGCTAAGTAGTAGCGAGTCTTTTTACTTCATAAGTGAAGGCTCCGAAGAACAAAAGGTGAATGAATGAAGCACGCCGTCTTCCTTATATACCCGGATATCCGGGGGTGGAGACCGGCATGCAAATTTCATTCGCCAATTTTCATTGGCTTTTTCTAAGTAGTCGGAAGCGATTGGTTCTTAAGGACGAACCCCATCTGTTGGTTCGAAAAAGAGGGCCGTCAAGAGACCGACAGAAAGGGAACTCTCACCGTGTGATGATTTTCCCCTGGAACAGTCTCAGGACGAGTCACTCAGAAATGCGTTTGAACAGGTCCGCACCATAGTTGGGCAGCCTCTCCAACCAACGCGACCACTCTCTTATCCGTACTTTGCCATTTTAAAGACAGGTTGTATGGGGTGACCCAAGACGCTCAGTCAAAACAGGATATTACCCAGTTAGTCATACCAAGGAGCTGTCTGAAAATGCTTTCCCAGGCGGCTCATTCTAATCCGATGGCCGGGCATTTATGATCCCATTTATGCAATGTTGAATCGTCTAACGACCCATTTTTTTGGCCGGGCATTCACAAGAACGTGCGCAGGTGGTGCGCGTCTTGTCGTGAATGTCAGCTGGTAAACCCACCGGCCACCCCAAAAGCACCCTTGTGCCCTCTCCCGCTGGCACAGGTCCCCTTTGAGAGAATTGGAATGGACCTGGTCAGGCAGCAGGCCATCGCTTTACATTGGTCGAAGTGGACTATGCAACGTGATCCCGGAGGCAGTGGCGCTCCGCAATATTTCCTCGTAAAGCGTAGCGGACGCCCTGTGGGAATCCCAAAAGATGTTCTTATGGATCAAGGCGAACCCTCCGCGAACTTTACGGGTTATTGGGCATAAAAACGATTTACACCAACGTCTACCACCCACAAACGGTCTGGTCGAACGATTTAACCACACGTTGAAAAATATGATCCGAAAGTTTGTTGACGAAGACGCCAAAAATTGGGATGGATGGCTGGAACCCCTGTTATTTTCCATGCGCCAGGTACCCCAAGCCTCCACGGGGTTTTCCCTCTTCGAGCTTCTCTATGGACGTCAGCCTCGCAGGGTGCTGGACATCCTAAGGGAAACTTAGGAGGACAGACCGTCCGATAGCAAGAACCAAATTCAGTATATTGTGGACCTGAGAACAAAACTCCACACTTTGGGGTGGCTCTCTATGGAGAATTTGTTTATCACCCGTCCTTTCGGCTTATTCGGAGCTCCGGCCACCTTCCAGCGTCTCATGGACTGCATACTTCGGCCACTGCTTACTTGGATGACATCATCATCTTTAGTAATGACTGGCAGCAGCATATGCAGCACCTGAAGGCGGTCCTGAGTTCGCTGAGAGGAGCCAGGCTGATGGCTAACCCGAAGAAGTGTGCAATTGGACGGGTGGAGGTCAGGTATCTGGGCTTCCACTTGGGTCACGGGCAGGTGCGTCCCCAAATTGACAAGACAGCAGCAGTTGCGACCTCCCCGAGACCCAAGACAGTGATGTATGCAGCGGGAGACAGAGGCAAGAAATGGACGGGACGTAAGTAGGTCAAAGTGCACATTATGAACACCTGTGTCTCATTCCAATGATTGGTGAGGAGACGGTAAAAGCCACCTGGAGGAGACGAAAGAGAGAGAGAGAACAGCTGGGAACTCGGGACTACTGAGAGCGAGGAGCTTCGAGAGCGAACACAAAATCTATTCTGAGTTATTGTTGAGTTTTTATTTGTTTTATTGGAATAAATCTCAGAGTCCCATCCACACCGACTCTGTCTCCTTCCTTCATTGTATTGAACCGTGTTACAGGTTGCTATAAGAATTATTCACAATCAACTAAACGCTTAATTCTTGAAAATATGCGAGGTTCATGGCATAAACTTTTGTTGCTGTTAAGTTTTGACACGTTAGTGAATGTACACCGGTCAGTTACTGCGGGGACATTTCCACACCTGTAAACATGACGTGGCATAAAATAACGAGATTAATTGCTTTACCTTTCAGTCATATGGCCTCTTGGGCGGGCCTTGGCCAAAGAAAGCGGTGAAAAGTTCCAGACCTTCAGTATGAAGGTCTGGCTATGCGAGACTACGAGAAAAGTGCTTACTGATGGATGGAATGTCTAAACCTCACCCTGATGGGGGAAGTAGGGAAGGCTAGAATAGCGCACTCACTCACCTAGTGAAGGGGAGAGGGCGCTTAAGCAGGTGAACACCCAGCCAGCTGCCCATCTTACCTTTTGGTACTGTGCAAGACACAGGCTGATACCAGCTCTACGCGAAGATTGTAGAACCTCGCAAAGATTTTGCGAGTCTCCTGGTGCGAACTCGAGACACTCATTGGACACAGAGATTACCTGCAGGTCATCTACCCTCCACCAGGAGAGGCATCTTCATCGTGAGATAAGGCAGACTGGCTTCCCCCAGGAGCTCAAATAAGGTCCCAGAAAGGTACGGAGCACGGTCGAGGTAGATTCATCCTCTTCACGCCCATCAGGAACTTGATGACCAGGTTGTGCTGTCTGAGAGATTTACTCTCAACAAGTTCCTGATGAGTGGCTATAAGAGCTTCATACACTTTGAGGGTAGATGAGGAGAGGTTGTTCTCCAGGCTCTCCTGGAGAAAGGACAACACAATCCCGATTGCACATCTTCGCTGGTCTTTCTCTCTGGAAGAACACCAGGATGAGAAGAGGTACCACTTAAAGGCATGCAGGCGCCTATTGATGGGGCCCTAGTCTGAGTGATCATCTCAGCGACCTCAGGTCTGGCCTTGGGGGCCACATTGTGTCCGTCCCCTGAGAATGGGCCTTTGTCAGGGAAATCGACCAGGGGGGGTTGTAGTCAGAAGCATCAGCTCTGATAGTCAAGTCTGGTTGGGCCAGTAGGATGCAACTAGAAGAACTTGATGCTCCTCCCTGACCTTGCACATGAACTGCACAGGGATGGAGCCGCCACTCTCCACAGAGCATATCCTGTTGAAAGAGCACATCAACTGTCAGGTCACCAGGACTTCACCACCTGCTGACTCAAGAGGAGGTGTCGGGCAAGTTGTGACACCCTGATGGTTGATGTACACCACGGCAGCTATGCTGTCCGACCTAACCAGCACGTGCTTGTCCTGAATGAGGGGCTGGAACCTCTTCACAGCAAGCTAGGCAGACATCAACTCTAGGAAGTTGATAAGCCATTGCAGGGGAGGGGGCGCCCAAAGCCCCGACACTGCATGCACATTGCACACAGCACCCTAACCGACCAGGGAGGCGACCATCATCACCATGACATGCCTCGTAACCTGCTTGAGTGAAACCCCAGCTTGTAAAAGGTCAGGTCTGAACAATGGGGTTAGGGTGTGCCGGTGCTCCTGCCGAGGATGCCATGTGTCCCAGGAGCCTCTGAAATAATTTCAAGGGGACAGTTGGTTCCCGTCTGAAGTGCGTCAGACAGTTCAGCACTCACTAACTGACGTTCATTGGTGCGCTGTCAATTCAATTCAATTTTATTTATATAGCGCTTTTCAAAATGTGGATTGTTCCAAAGCAGCTTTACAGGAGAAAAACAGAAAATGTAAAACACAGCACAGTGCATGGTGTTTATAGAACAAGCAAGATCATTCTAGTAAATATTATCTAATAATATCTAATCAATGCAGTCTCCCGGTGAGCAAGCCAGCCAACACGGCCCTGTGGCGAGGAACCCAAACTCCAATTATAAATAAATGGAGAAAATAAAACCTCGGCAGAAACCAGTCTCAGCCGGGAGGGCCAGATCTCATCTGACGTGTCACAGCTGCAATCAGTTACTTTGATTAAAAGTTACTGAGTAAATGTTTATGAAGAATAGGTAGAGTTTATTAGTTGTGATTTAGGAAGTTTCATTTGTTGAAACTGTTTGGGTCTAATTTGTTGTATTTTTATATTTAGCACCTGCCGTGCTGGTGCTGGGCTGCGGAGAATCAGAATCAGAAATCAGAAAGAGCTTTATTGCCAAGTATGTTTGCACATACAAGGAATTTGTTTTGGTGACAGGAGCATCCAGAACACAGAAACAGCAACAACAGTACACAGAGACCATAACATAATAGAATACAGTACACAGATGATTTAAATAAGGGCCTATGGATATAAAAATTAAGAAATACAATACAATAAACATAATATAAAGATATAGAGAGTGTAAAGCTATGTATGTATGTAAATATGTACAAGTAAAAAATAAGAATAGACTATTGTAGTACAATGTATGTGCTATATACAGCAGAATGAATGAAATATAATTTACAGAAAAAGTTGTATAAAAATAGATAGAGTATTATCTGGAGGATATAATTAATATTGCACTTAATTATTATTGCACAGAGTTATTAATTGCACGGTGTGTAAAAACATTTAACTGTTCAAGAGGTAGATGAAGCCAGTGTGTTTCTGTGCAGACACTGTTAACAGACTAACTCCAAACATTTATGTGCTTGTTTTTCTCAACAAAAACATTGTAAACAATGTAAACATATGATAAACCTGATGATCATATATGGACCTAAGTGTTTATTTATGGGTTTTATAGCATTATGCGCAATATGCTTTAGGCCCTATTAACAGGTTTTTCATTCGAACTGCATGAGCTATTCAGAAATGGTTTTATTTGTTTTCATATGACATTTTATATTTAGCTTAATCTCGTTGGGCTATAGCCTTGTGTTCTTGTGCCTCATTCCTCTTCGTTGTTCTGCATTTACCAATGAAAAATATATATTTGTTTTAAAACTGACGTCTTTGTCATTTCCAAAAGGCAGCAATATATGCTACAGAATAATAACCCAAAAAAAGAGATTATTAAGGCCTATTTAGCACGAAATAAGGCCGTAATAATAACAAATTTAGCTATTTAGCCACCTGAAAACATTGCAAGGAAATATCGTTCACTGTGATCAAACCTATTTTCATGACAAAAAAAATGCACATAACATTACATTGCAGTATATAACATCACGTGTCTTTACGGGATCTTCAAGGGATGTGTGTGAACGCATGCACAGATTCCAGAAAATCACTCGCATTTGAATGAACAAAATCTAACAATCCCGGGACAAATTCCTGGACACATTTTCTGTGTATTTTCCAAGATCTCTGTATGAAAACGCTACAACAGAAAGGGAACTGATTGTACTGGACGGTGGGTCCTCTTATATAGAGTGGCCATATTGAGCATTGCATTTGCCCTCATTTATAGTTACAGCAGTGGCGCGTCCTACTTAATATCATTTATGTTTGATTCTACACTGTAAAAATAAAAGGTGCCTCAAATATCCTGTTGTGTACTCAAAGAACCTTAAACCTTATTTTAAGTGCTTCAAAGCTCCTTTTCTCATAATAGGGTTATTGGTGGAACCATTTATAGTCTTCGTGGTTCTTCCAGGAACCTAGGAGATTCTTGAATAACCCCACATTCAGTTCTGAAGTTCTGGAGTCACCTTTTCACTACACTGGGACCTCAAAGTGCTTTGCGGGTTATTGAAGGTACTCACATTCTAAAAAATGGTTCTTGTAAGATCTGTAAACTTGTAAGTGGTTCCTGGAGAATCTCTCTTGTACATGACAGTATATAGAGGAACCCCACAAAATTCTGCATGAAATAGGGATTTTTAGACTGATCATTTTGATGCTTTATAAGAATAGGCCAAAGTTTGGTTTGTGGTCCCTGCTATGTGAACACACATTTTAAAATCATGAACACGATTAGAAAAGGCTAAA
>NW_026634235.1:0-35191 GCF_024868665.1 Triplophysa rosa
TGCTACAGGACAGACAGCAGTTTCAGCAGGTACGGAGCTCCTGTGATCAACACACATCCAGATGGCAGCTGGTCCTACTCTAAATCCACGCAACAGTATGACGTGTGTTTTAGCTCAGACACGATGAAGAGTGACGTAGTAGTTTTTCCCTCGCCATTCCCGCCAGCAGATGCAGAACTGATCAGCATTAATAGTGGAGATACTTTCACACGCACCCAAACTCTTCCTACCTCAGACAAGGTAAGCCCTTGATAATTTGCGTCGGCTTTTATTAATTATAAAAATATAGACTTAATCTGTTTGCAAATTTGTATTTATCTCATAACTGATTTTTTCTGGGTGTTAGGTTTAACTGTTTTTCCTGCATTTGCTGTTACTTCTCAGCGTATAACATTGAATTTCAGAACCACCCATTGGACAGCGACAAGAGTGGTCATTGTTTAAAGTTGCACTTGTTTTGGGTAATTTTATTATCACAGTTTGTTTCAATGATTTAATCAATTACTTATTGATCTGACTGAATAGACGGTGTGGTCTTTCCAGATTTGCTGAAAATGTGTTTAATAGATTGTGATTAATATTCATTGCTGACACTTGTCAGATATGAGTGATTGCTAGAAAGTTTTTCTCTGATATTAAGAAAATATTTACGCTATTGTATTTACTTTATTTGCTAAACTACGGTTCTTTGTTGCTGAAATGCATACAGGGCGTTTTATGTCCTTTATTTGGATGAATTATAGCGCTGGCAGAACACTGGTATTTAGTAGCCACGTGGAGGCGCTGTTAACCGTGATTTTTAGCAGGACCGTTATAGCCAGTTTATTTGAATAACTCCTCCTTCCGAAGCATCATACCCTAACCATGTTGAACAGCGTTGTTTTCGGATACGACACATCGAATATTTGATTCACTGGTTAATTTATTTCGGAAGATTGTTTGTTTGTTTACATTGAATGTTTTAAGTCTTGGTTCTGAGCAATGATGAATAAATATGTTGGAGCCACATGGACTACGATTTTGCTGTTTTATTGTTCATGGACCGTATCTTCCGGTCAGATTGTCTATTCTGTCTCAGAGGAAGTCAATACAGGAACCGTTGTCGGAAATATCGCAAAAGATCTTGGCATCAATATGCATGAACTGGAACCTCGTCTTTTTCAGATTGTGTACGGAACCAACAAAAGGTATTTTGGGGTGAATTTAAAGACTGGGACTCTGTTTGTGAATAACCGTATCGATCGAGAATCTCTGTGCTCTAGTGATCAGAAATGCACAATGCTTGTAGAAGCAATGGCTCATAATCCGTTAAATCTGTATAGAATAGAAATCAATATAATTGACATCAATGATAACGCTCCATCTTTTCCGATGAACAGTCATGTACTAAACATAACAGAAGTCTCCTCTCTTGGAGAGAAATTTTCTCTTCCTTTAGCTGAAGATCCGGATTCGGGCAATAACGCAGTTAAAAGCTATAAGCTTAGTCACAACGAACACTTTTCTCTAGATGTGCAGAACGTAGAGCAAAGTGTTACTGTTGAACTGGTACTGATAAAGCCTTTAGACAGAGAGAAGCAGTCTGTCATTCGTTTAATATTGACTGCTGTTGATGGAGGGAAACCGCCGATGTCTGGAACATTAGAGGTAATAGTAAATGTGTTGGATGTTAACGATAATTCTCCTGTGTTCAGCAAATCTCTTTATAAAGTGAAGGTAAATGAAAACATTGTTTTAGGAACACAAATCATCTCCCTCACCGCCACTGATTTAGACGAGGGAATAAATGGCGATATTACATATTCCATTGTTAAGCAAGGGAATGCCAAAGTGTCAGATCTGTTTTCAATAAATTCCGAAAGCGGACTAATAAAAATCAGAGGTAAAATTGATTATGAAGAAAATGCTGCTATTGAATTAAGGGTGGAAGCCAAAGATAAAGGCCAACCATCAAAAAGTTCGCAGTGTAAGGTGTTAATTGAAGTAATTGATGTGAATGACAATCCGCCCGAGCTCATGGTGACTTTGTTGGCAAGTACTATTAAAGAAGATTCAAAGGTCGGAACAGCTGTGGCTTTAATTACAATCTCTGATAAAGACGGAGGTAAAAACGGAATAGTGCACTGCAATATTTTAGGTCAGGTACCGTTTAAGATCGAGTCATCGTATAAAAACTATTACTCTTTAGTTGTCAACGGACCACTGGACAGAGAGGAAATTGCGAATTATAATATCACAATAAGAGCTACAGATGAGGGGACACCATCACTTTCGAGTACAAGTGTTATAACAGTTCACATATCTGATGTGAATGACAACGCGCCACGCTTTCCAGAACCTGTGATGAACGTGTATTTAAAAGAAAACAGCCCAGCAGGCGCTGTTATAGCAAGAGTGACCGCTGAGGATTCAGATATCAACGAAAATGCTCATATTACGTACAGTTTAATTAGCAGAGACAAAACTGTCATTCCATTTATTTCAATGACAGACGTAAACCCTGCGGGTGGAGAGTTGTACAGTAAACAATCCTTTAACTTCGAAGAACTCAAATCATTTCAATTTGAGGTTCATGCAGTTGATTCTGGAAATCCACCACTAAGCAGCAACTTGACAGTAAATGTTTTTATAACGGATGAAAACGACAACAGTCCAGTTATACTGCCGCCGTATTCAGAACCCGGATCAGTAAATACTGAGAACATTCCCTATTCCGCTGAAGCGGGTTACTTTGTAGCTAAGATCAGAGCTGTTGATGCTGATTCTGGATATAACGCACTTCTGTCGTATCACTTGACTGAACCCAAAGGAACGAATCTATTTCGAATCGGGACCAGCACTGGAGAAATAAGGACCAGGAGAAGAATGAGTGACAATGACTTAAAATCACACCCACTTATCATTACAGTGTCTGATAATGGAGAGCCATCACTATCAGCAACTATGTCTATGGATGTTGTGGTTATGGAGAGTATGGATGACATAAAGACATCGTTTAGACAAGTTCCAGTTAAGGAGGAGAGTTTTTCAGATCTGAATCTGTATCTGCTCATCGCTATTGTCTCAGTGTCAGTCATCTTTTTACTGAGCCTCATTGGTTTGATAGCAGCTAAATGGTACAGGACAGACAGCAGTTTCAGCAGGTACGGAGCTCCTGTGATCAACACACATCCAGATGGCAGCTGGTCCTACTCTAAATCCACGCAACAATATGACGTGTGTTTTAGCTCAGATACAATAAAGAGTGATGTAGTAGTATTTCCTATACCATCACAATCTATGGATGGCGAGCTGATAAGCATAAGCGATAGAGATAATTTCACGCTGACTCAAACGCTACCTAATATGAAGGTAAGACATTTGCTTGTAAATATACTTTTATTTATTTGCTTTTTCGTTAGTGTATATTTTCACAGTGTACTTTACTCAACAGGTCTATACAATAATACAACTTGGTTTATTTTTTCTTTGCAATAACGATTTCATGGCAAGTTCGTCGTCATTGAGCGATCTTACTCATGTTTATTTTTATTGTTTTGCTTGTTACTTGAATTATTGTTTTCAAATATGTTTGCGCACTTTCCCAAAATTTAGGTCATTGTATTTTCTTAATTAATTTTAGGCTTTGCATAGTTATCAAAATAATTAATGTTGCATATATTAGCATTTTAAAAACATGAGTCAAATGATATTTTGGAATTTTTAACTATTTATTTTTTATGCTTTGACACGCTCCGTAGTATAGGTAACTTTAGTTTTGTTTTGTGCGCTTGTGCGTTTTCTGTGCATTCAGAACCTTGGACAGCAACACTTTAATACCCATCATTAATTACTTGTGCCCGTCCATGTTTGGTTATGAATAAATACAATTATTAGATTTAAAAGTATAGCTTGCGTTTTGTCTAAGATCTTGAAGGTTTTCTCAGTTTAGAATATTACTGTTATTGTATCCGTCCAGCACATGGTGTCACTGTAGACCGCGAGATGAGGGTCTTTCCATTATCTGCAGCCTCTCTTAAAACCAAAACCTTGGTTGTACTGTATTCGTCGTTGAGAAATGGTGAATATTTATATTTCGTGCCCTGTTTCTGAACGTTAAGGAGTAAAGACTGGATCGCATTTCTTTATTACCACCCTCAAACACGTTGTCAGTGACCATGGGATTTGCGGGATGTTTCCAATGCGGATTTGTATTTTTATTTTCTGCTCTGGATGCGGCGTTTGCTCAAATCATCTATTCCGTACAAGAGGAGGTAAATAAGGGAACAATTGTTGGCAATTTAGCGAAAGACCTGAATATAAATGTTCATGACTTTGAATATCGCATGTTCGAAATTGTACCTGGATCTAATAAGAAGTATTTTGACTTGAATCTGAAAACCGGTGTGCTGTTTGTTAGAGAAAAAATTGATCGCGAGGAGTTATGTCTGTCGAATCCAAAATGTTCTTTGAATATAGAGGCCATCGCTAAAAATCCTCATAATCTTTACAGAGTGGAAATTAAGATTTTGGACATAAACGATAATGCGCCACATTTTCCTGTTAAATCATTTAGCGTAAATATTACTGAAAATGCTAGCCCAGGAGAGAGATTTCTCCTCCCAGTGGCCGAGGACTCTGATTATGGGGGTAATTCGCTAAAAGAGTACAAACTGAGCCAGAATGAACATTTTACTATAGAAACGCAGAATGGAGAACAGAGTGTGTTTGCAGAGCTGGTGCTGAACAAGGCTTTAGACCGAGAGAAGCAAGCAACTGTTAAGTTAGTGCTTACCGGTGTGGATGGAGGAAAACCACCTAAATCAGGGACCGTAAACATCATTATAAACGTCATGGACATTAACGATAACAACCCAGTGTTCAGTCAAGCTCTTTATAAAATCAAACTAAAGGAAAATGTTGCTTCTGGCACTAAAGTTATATCTGTCTTCGCCTCCGATTTGGATGAAGGTATAAACGGTGAAATTGTGTACTCATTTGTTGGCCATGGAAAGAAACAAGACTTGTTTACCATTTTACCCACAACTGGAGAAATTATTGTAAATGGAAATGTAGATTACGAGGAGAATCCAGCTATTGAGTTGCGAGTTCAGGCTAGAGACAAAGGTAATTCTCCGAAGAGTACACACAGTAAGATTTTGATAGAAGTTTTGGATGAAAATGACAATGCTCCAGAGATAATTATGATTTCACTGTTAAATAGTGTGAAAGAGGACACAAAGTCAGGAACTGCAGTTGCTTTAGTCACAGTTGCAGATAAAGATGGAGGAAAAAATTGTATCGTACACTGCGCCCTGAAAGGCTCGTATCCTTTCAAACTGGAACCTTCATATAAAAACCATTATTCATTAGTGGTAGATGGACCTCTGGACAGAGAGAGTGTGTCTCAATATAACATCACAATTACAGCTACAGATGAAGGAACGCCGGCACTTTCCAACAGCAGCATTATTATTGTTCATATCTCAGATATTAACGACAACGCCCCTTATTTCGCCACACCTGTTATAAATGCTTATATAAGTGAAAACGGCCAAGCTGGAGGTCTGGTGACAAAAGTTACAGCTGATGACTCAGACACTGGTGAGAACGCAGAACTTTCATATTCATTGTTAGAGAGTTCTATCTCCATTATTCCTATCACATCATTGATAAATATAAACTCTTTAACTGGGGAAATATTCAGTCTACAGTCATTTAATCACGAAGAAATTAAAAGATTTCAGTTTCAAGTTATAGCAACAGACTCTGGTGTTCCTCCCCTGAGCAGTAATGTGACGGTCAACGTTTTTATCCTCGATGACAATGACAACAGTCCAGTCATTTTACCACCATATTCTGAACCTGGATCAGTAAATACTGAAAATATCCCCTACTCTGCTGAAGCGGGTTACTTCGTATCCAAAATTAGAGCTGTTGATGCTGATTCTGGATATAACGCACTTCTGTCTTATCAACTAACCGAACCCAAAGGAACGAATCTATTCCGAATCGGGACCAGCACTGGAGAAATAAGGACCAGGAGAAGAATGAGTGACAATGACTTAAAAACTCACCCACTTATCATTACAGTGTCTGATAATGGAGAGCCATCACTATCAGCAACTATGTCTATGGATGTTGTGGTTATGGAGAGTATAGATGACATAAAGACATCGTTCAAACAAGTTCCTGTTAAGGAGGAGAGTTTTTCAGATCTGAATCTGTATCTGCTCATCGCTATTGTCTCAGTGTCAGTCATCTTTTTACTGAGCCTCATTGGTTTGATAGCAGCTAAATGCTACAGGACAGACAGCAGTTTCAGCAGGTATGGAGCTCCAGTGATCAACACACATCCAGATGGCAGCTGGTCCTACTCTAAATCCACGCAACAATATGACGTGTGTTTTAGTTCAGACACATGAACTTGTGGTGCCACCCAAGGTTATTGTAGTTTACTAAAATTAAAACTTTGAAAACGTTTTTGTTTATTGAAATCATATGAAATATTGGCCTAAATATGATTGGAAAATTTTTGCCTCAGAAATCAACTAAAAAATAAGTATAAGGCACTAAAATTATATTATTAAACAAAACTTTAATTAAAATAATAATAATAATAATTGTATGTATGAAGCAACATAAAAAAAAAACATCAAAACAAAATGGCTAAAATGTTTACTAAAATTAACATAAAAACTAAAAAGCTAAAAACAAAGCTTATTTCAAATATTAACGAAACTACAATAAAACTAAAAACAAAACTATAATAACTAAGCCATTCAGCATTCTTGCAATGTGATGCTGTCAAAGCCACGGCTCAGGTGATTGGTCTAAAAAAAACATTGAGCCAGATCTGCATGCTTTTAGCATAGGGGGTACACCAGCCACCAGACTTCCTAGATGTCTGTGTGTGCTTAAAAAACACTGTGTTTGCACATTTTTCTGCCTGTGTAAAAACAACTGGGATGGACGGATCGTAAAAATAAAAAACAACAGACACCTTTATAATAACATATGATATTGAAATGAAATGGTACGTGGAATAGACATAGTGTGGGATGTTTTGATAAATAAAATTAGCAGGGAATAGCAAGATAAAAATCGAATAAGACGGGGCAGAGTACTACATCCAGGTCGTAGAAAGCAATTGAAACAATGATTGCAATTACATTTAACCAAGTTAATTGCGTGTGAGACTTTCAAGGCAGCGTGTTCGTTGTCCATGGTGCTGAACCATCCCCAAAATACTACCTCGTTTATATCAAAGTTAAATGTGAGTTCTAGATTATATTTAAGAGGCTGTTTACACGAAACCGTTTTCAGATGAAAACGCAAGAAAATGGATTGCGTTGCGTTTTGGCTGTCCGTTTACACGGAAACGGCGTTTTAGAGGACTGAAAACGGTTTGGTCAAAGTGCAACTTTTTGAAATCGCCGCCTTTTACGTTTCCATGTAAAGTGCAAGACGGAACTTTCTGAAAACGATGACGTCACGTGCATGCGTAATACGCTCTCAGTTGCGGGAATATAGCCAAAACAATATGGCGGCTTCCCGTACTGAGCTCTCGCTGCTCGACTATATGTTTCCCCAGAAAAATGTGGATTTGCTGCACCAATAAGACTAGCGGAGACACACTATTTACATTCGGCAGACTTTAAATACACTTATAAAACGGTCAGTTCTGGTCCTTGATTCTGATTGGCTGAGCGGAGTTCTAAGCCGTTATAAAATACCTCATTATAAAACGGTCAGTTCTGGTCCTTGATTCTGATTGGCTGAGCGGAGTTCTAAGCCGTTATAAAATACCTCAATATATAACGGCTGACCGCACCACATAGCCTAAATATCATTTTATTTACTTTATTTTATGAAACCTTGCTAAGCATATGGAATAACCGTTTTATAAAAGCAATAAGCCCCGCGAAGCAGTGGGTTACAGTGCATTTTATAACAGCTACGGGTTTTAGGCACTCCGCTTCGCGTCGTGCCACAACGCCCTTAGCTGTTATAAAATGCACTGTAACCCACTGCTTCTTGGGGCTTATTGCTTTAATATATACGTCGACCAACGGTATTAAAAAGCACTTTTGGCTTATAACTGTGCATGTGTATGTGCCAAGGCACATCCTGTTTCTTTACACAACAACATTGCCATCCACTGGCCTGGCGTGCATACTACGTATACGTAATACAAACTTATCCGTTTTCCTGGATCCATGTAAATGCAGACCGTTTTGATAACGCTGTCATGTGTACGTGAAACTTTTCAAAAACGCAAAGGAAAAACTTTTCCGTTTTACAGCGTGTAAACGTGGCCTAAGGCAGCCTATATTTCTTAAAATGCACCATGATATGTCTTCTTATTATAATTAAAATATACAAATAATATTTAACATGTTTTATTTGTAATTTATAATTATTTAAAGTTTTATTGCACTTTGTCTATACGTCTTGGTGAACTATTACTGTATCTTTTTTAATTTGTAGCTGCAAAGAAAGGAGATTCCCACGAAACGCAATGTCACAGAATTGCAACAAAATACAACGATTCGCTTTATATATATGTAATTGCAACGGAGTAAGACAAACACCTTGGGCACATATGAACGTCCCTAACGATACCAGAAAAATCAATTTTTATCTTTAAAAGGTCATTTTACAACTTTTTGCAACAAGGGAATCGTCTTACCTTGCCAGGAAGAGTTTGGGTGCTTGTAAAACTGTCGTCGCAATTAATGCTGATAAGGTCTGCGTCTGCGGCTGCAAATGGCGAGGGAACAACGACTATGTCACTCTTCATCNGTGTGTGTGTGTGTGTTGTGTGTGTGTGCGTGCGCATCCGTGTGTGTGTGTGTCTCTGTGTCTGTGTGTGTTGGTGCGTGTGCGTGTTGTGTGTGTGGAGTGTTTTGTGTGTGGGTGTGTCTGTCTTCTGTGTTTCAACCTTTTCTTGTTTTTGCAGGTACAACTTTGATTGTTTTGCTTGTAGTCAATGTGTCTCATGTGCAGCTGCTTTGTAACAATGAAAATTGTAAAAGCGCTATATAAATAAAGTTGAGTTGAGTTGAGTTGAAAAAAAATGCATTGTATTAACAGTGCTTGCATTTTAAGGTTGTGCAATTCAACATGGTTGCATATTTAAGCTGTGATTTTTTCAAATGTAAAAATTTCACACACAGTTTCACCGTTTAAAAATTCAATAATCAAAATTCACCTTTTAAATTTCGTTAAAAAAAACTTGTTTTAAAATACAACCTTTAATATTCGACCGACAAATTTCAGTTCATATTATTTCGATTTAAAAATTCGCTTCCACAAATTCAGTGTTTCAAATTCGGCTTGATAATTCAAATTTTACGTCCGGGAATCCCAGGAGAAGCAATAGAGCGCCGACTCCGCCAATGCACGATCTCTACCTGCGCCTGACCGCTTCACCGGCAGGTGGTGCAAGTCGCTTCTGACGAAGACTAAAAGCAAGAAATGTATACTTTTTATATGCTGGTCGAACAGTCCACTCATCCGCTCTTTTTAAATTATTTGTTCTCATAGATATCTTCTTATGCATCATCAACATTTTCAGAAATTTTATTATTTTATTATACTGACGCTTGCACTGCCAGCAGTCTGCACAGACAGACACTACAGGCCTATTATGCTCAGACTTTGACTGCCCTCCTGCACTGGCTTGAAGGAATTAAGTTATTTTTTCACTCAGCACATCATTTTTACATAAATCTTATGCATCATCAGCATTTACAGGACATTTATTTGTATTTATAGAAGTCAAATAACTGTGATCTCAACTAGCAGCTTATTGACATTATTATTTTTATTTTGATACGAGACAGAAAAACAAATCTTTTAGCCATGCGCAGGCCAGATAAAATAGACCACATAAAATAGACGGCTTTCTTCAGAACCCGACTAGACCTGAAACATTGTGCAAGAGACCTCACGGCATTATGGATCTAACAGCTGTAAGATGGCTTTCTAAGCGCAAAGATACAAACTTTCACAATAATGTGCCTCACACGAACATACGAGTATAACTACACGCCAAAGTGCTTGAGTTGCTGTCTGTTCATGAAGTGCCAAAATTTCACTCACTCACTCTATTAACCTAATTATGTCTTAAGTTTGGCGTAACAAATATATGTTGTTTACCTAACCATAAGATTGATTTAATTTGTGTCTTTTCGGGTCGATTTGGTAAAAGCACAATCATTTTAAATTAGGCTACCAGAGAACCGATGCCATATTGGACTCGACCCGTGCCCAAGGCATTTGTCAGAGTTTTAGACCTGAAACCACTGGAGCCCATGAGGACCTCTAACATACACTCCAACACAAGTCTTTCATGGCTTAGCAGTGGAAAAATATATTTAATTACTGGTCAGAAAACAATGAGTGCTCACTGGCAATATACATACAACTAGTTCTGTTGATGTTTGGCGCATTGTATTTTGCATTATACTTTTATATTAGGCTATATACTTTCATTTTAAGTTGAGCTTACCCGATACTAATATAACATAAAACGAAATTTTACGATTTAGTATAATAATTTATTATCTATATGCTTACATAATAAGTCAACATATTGTTAAATTTATGAATTTTAAATGACAGAAGTCTAGATATGCTGAAACCACGCTCATTCAAGGATTTGCTTTGACGGAGAAAGCACATAATGTAAGTATCTGAAATATATGTCAGTTAAATGAACTTATGCTGACTGAATGAGAAGCGAACATTTTGATGAATATCCACAACATTTCCATGGTGGCATGGTGGAACAAAAACGCTATAAGCTTGCAAGATCTGCCTGCACTCTAACCCTTTCGCCAGCACTGTGCATCGTCTCATTGGCCGGTGTACCGTGCTAAAATGCTAAATGTTGCTTAATCGAGCTATTCAGACCAAATGGCAAAAATTTGTATAGCCTACATCTTTTTAACAAAGTGTAGGCTATACAGAAATCAGAAGAGCCCTGAATATGAACACAAAGCACTAAATGGCAGATAAGAATGTTAGGATGTCCTGCCGTATTTCTTACGTAATACCAGAACTAACATTGAAGGAAAAACAGTGACGCGAGTTGTCTATGTTGTTGCAGTATTTCTGTTTGTTTTTTGTAATTTATTCGTTTATATAATAGGCTATATTGGCTATATTTATTTTGTTTGCGTTCTGACCTCAGAGATTTCAGATGAAGAGCTGTATGCCTTATTATTTTCATTGATATTTCTCTTTTAAGTGGTGTAGTTATTCGTTTGTTTAAGTTACATTTACAATTTGTTTTACAATTTTTAAGAAATGACTGTTATTTATATTGTGTAGATTATTTATTTTGCATTCTGATAAAAATAATAATTTATGGCTTGTTCCAACATCTGTTTGCACTAGGCACTATTTCAGTTTGTTGTTTATTTTTATTCGTCAATTCGTCTAAAAATTTAAATTTATTGCTCTTTCTCCTACTTAGTTTTATACCAAAATAAAATGTTTTATCTGATTTTTAATGTTACGTTTTTTGTGTTGGTGTTACTAACGTAATGCTTTAAAATCTTGTTGTTTTGTTTTCTGACAGTTTATAATCATACCATTGCATGTGTCATTAAAATAGCTTCATGCAAATCTATTTTATTTTAAAAACTCAATACACAGTATGGTTCAGTAATTCACTGTTACAAATTAAATTTTTCTCATCCCCGAAAATTAAACCATTATTTGATGACTTAAGATAGTGCTTATTAATAGCACGATTTTATGTTTGTATTTGGCGAGCTATTTATACATAGAAATTACCTTTTGCATGCGCTCACTTTTCGTGTACATTCGTACTTAACCCACACCATCTTAACCAAGGGGTAATAGTGCACATCATTTGCACGTAAAAGTAATGAATGCGTACTGTATAAATAGCACGCCATATACAAACATAAACTCGTACTATTGATAGGCAGTACTAGGAGATCAGGTAGGATATTTCAATTATTAAATAAATATTATTAATGTGTGATTGGTCCACTGATTCCAGGCCACCTGGAATTGTCCCCGTGCTCCATGTCCGTTCCAGGGCTGAGTGGTGAGCTAAATTGCCAGTACAAGCGTCAATAAATGTTTTCTTAATGATGCATGAGAAGAGATCTATGAGAACAAATCATTTCACTTAATTGAGCGGATCAGTGGACTGTGTGGCCAGCATATAAAAAGTATCTGCATTTCTAGCTTTGTCTTCGTCAGAACCGACTTGCACCACCTGCTGGTGAAGCCGTCAGGCAGCAGGTAGAGATCGTGCATCGGTGGATTCGCGCTCTATTGCTTCTCCTGGGATTCCCGGATGTGAAACTTTGAATTTCAAGCCGTATTTGAAACACTGAATTTGTGGAAGCGAATTTTTAAATCGAAATAATATGAACTGAAATTTGTCAGTCGAATATTAAAGGTTGTATTTTAAAACAAGTTTTTTTTAACGAAATTTAAAAGGTGAATTTTGATTATTTAATTTTTAAACGGTGAAACTGTGTGTGAAAGTTTTACATTTGAAAAAATCACAGCTTAAATATGCAACCATGTTGAATTGCAGAACCTTAAAATGCAAGCACTGTTAATACAATGCATTTTTTTTCAGTTAGTGCTATTCAGCACATCTTTTTGCTTCAAACACATTTGTCTCTATTTTACTTCCATACCCACCTGATAAAACGAAATTTCCTGTCAGAGGAACTTTGTTCCTGTCAGTAAAGAAGCACCTCAAAAAAGCTTTGTTACTTTTGTCAGACGGCGTTCTGTCAGCCTACGAGTAAATATTTCATTTAAAATGCGATTTATACGACTCTTTAATCCACTGTTGTGAAATAAGAACTTCGAAGAAACGAGCGGTCCTGTCAGGCGCAGTTCAGCTGTGCGCGTGCTGCTCTGAACTTAAGCCAAGGCGGGAACCTGCATAGCATAGCGTGTTAAATCTCTTGTAAATATGGCAGATTTACAATGTTCAGACTAAAAACGTTTTAAACAAGCATAATTATCGTGTGAATCGTCAATGTTCAGCATGGGCTAATATAAATGGTAATGAAATTACGTGCTTGCGACCTGGCAGTTACGTTACCAGCAGGTCATGTTGATATCAAATTATAACCAATATATTACGTAACTGGACCGTTCTTGGTTATCCTGCAACGTTAGGAGATGGTAAATGTGACGTTATGAATTGGTCATTTATTGGTAATGAAATTACGTGCCTGGGACGTGCCAGCTACGTTGCCAGCTGGTAAATCATGAAATTACCAAAAATGACCAATCAATTACGTAACTGGTAGGTCATGTGTTAGCTGGGAGGTAATCATGAAGCTATTGTGAAACACAGCAGACATCACATACATGTATTAAATGTGAGATTGTTACTACTTCGACAGACCATGGTATTCTTAATTTTCGGGTGCACTTCATATAAAAAAATTATTCTGGAGTGTTACGACCCCAAAAGTCTAGGGGTATAAGGGGGTAACATTATTATTAAAAAAAATGATGAGGTTACTCTGTCCTCTGTCCCAGCACAAACGACAACATGGGTTTCTGTTCATCCATTTATTGTTGAACAGACATAATTTAACAAAAGAGCATTGAACAAAAGATAAAGAAGCACATAGACTTTGGGAGAGGGTTAAGTTCGGGATAAAGCGTCAGCTATCACATTGTCTGATCCTTTTTTGTGACAGATTTCCAGGTTATGTTCTTGCACAATGAGAGACCACCGCATCAGGCGTTGATTAGAATTACACATGCGAGATAGAAAAACCAGAGGGTTGTGGTCTGTATAGACTACGACTGGGGAGCAACTACCTCCGACGTAGACTTCAAAGTGCTGAAGAGCCAAGAGGAGAGCTAAGGCCTCCTTTTCTATGGTGCTGTAATTCTGCTGGCACTTAGAGAGTTTTTTTGAAAAATAACATATCGGATGATCTACTCCGGATATGTCCTCTTGCAGCAACACCGCACCTACTCCGGTGGCACTGGCATCAATTTCCAGTTTAAAAGGGAGGATGAAGTCTGGAGCTGCAAGAACAGGGGCATTACACAATGTCCTTGGCGGCAATAAAAGCATTGGTACACTCAACATCCCACACAAACTTCCTTAAGGAGCTTAAGAGATCAGTCAAAGGAGAAACTACGGTGGCAAAATTTTCGCAAAACCCTCGGTAGTAGCCCACCATGCCCAAGAAGCGCCTGAGATCACGTTTGTTCGTGGGAGTCGGAAACTCTAGAATGGCTGAGACTTTGGCTTCCACGGGGCGCACTTGTCCATGACCAACCTTTTTACCCAAGTAAGTCACCACTGCCTTGGCAAAGTCACATTTCGCCAAGTTTAAGGTCAGAGAGGCAGCGGCGAATCGACTAAAAACATCTGTAAGGGAGTTAAGATGCTCTTCCCAAGTATTAGAAAATACTACCACATCGTCAAGGTAGGCCTCACAGTTGTCTACCCCACATAGCACCTTCTGCATCAACCGCTGAAAAGTGGCAGTGGCATTTCTCAACCCAAAAGGCATTACTGTGTACTGTGAAAAACTATCAGAGGTCACAAAAGCTGATATTTCAGAAACTCTGGCCATTAATGGAACTTGCCAAAAGTTTTAAAGGGCCCCTCACTGTATGGCCGAACACTAAATCAGCAGGACTGAATCCAAGAGATTCCTGCTTCGTTTCTCTGATAGCAAACATCAGCAACGGTAAACTCTCAACCCAATCTTTACCGGTCTCTACACAGTAAGCGCGCAACATGGACTTGAGGGTTTGATGAAATCTTTTCAGTGCTCCCTGGGATTCTGGATGGTAGGCAGTAGACATAGTATGACCAATCCCCAACTCTTTTAACACTTGGGCAAATAGCCTAGAGGTGAAGTTACTCCCTCGGTCAGATTGTATGACTTTGGGTAGCCCAAAGATAGAAAAGAACTTCACTAGTTCCTTCACTAAGGATTTGGCTTGCAAAGATCGTAATGGGACAGCTTCAGGGAAGCTTGTGGCAGTACACATCATTGTCAAAATGTATTGATGACCAGATTTGGACTTGGGAAGGGGACCGACACAGTCAATAATAAATTTTTCAAACGCTTCTCCCATAACCGGGATTGGAAAGAGGGGAGCAGGTGGGATTTTCTGGTTGGGTTTACCAATCATCTGACAGGTGTGGCATGCTTTGCAAAATTGAGCCACGTCAGACTTAATGCCAGGCCAGAAAAAATACCTGAGTATACGATGATACGTTTTATTAATGCCTAAGTGACCGGCAAATACATGCTCGTGGGCCAACTTGAGAACTTGTGGGCGGTAAGCCGCAGGCAAAACGATCTGGTAAACCGTTAGAAAATCATCCGCTAATGGGGATCTCCATTTCCGCATCAGAATACTATCATCCCAATAATACTCTGCTCCACCAAACCTTTTGGGATCCGAACTATTTGCAGCGTCTATACAATACCTAAGGGTTTGGTCAGACGACTGGGCAGCAGATAGTTGTTCCTTACCAGTCTTTAAAGAATCTGTTTCAACTCCAGATGTCTCGACAGCATTAGCAAAGTCTAACTTGGGTTCGATCTGCAATTTACACTCAAGGGATTCACTCGGGGAATTAAAGAATGAGTCAGATAGGTCAGCAACATCATCAAATTTCTTGGTCTGAGCACGAGTGACAGCACAAGAAGGAAAAGCCGCAGGGAAGTCCGTAGCTAAATCTGCCCTATCACACAGGTCTGGCGTATCCATCATAACTGGGGATGAGAAAACTTTGCTACCAGCTAGGTCATTTCCCAGGATAAGGTTTACCCCTGGCACTGGTAATTCAGAGCGCACACCAATTTTAACTGACCCTGAGACTAGCCCGGAAGTTAAACAGACCTCATGCAAAGGTACAGGTACACAACCCAGTTCAACACCTCGGACTAACATGTTGGAACCAGTGTAAGATTCATCCGAAAAAGGAAGTGTGCTACCTAGAATAAGGGACTGAGAAGCTCCGGTATCTCTAAGTATTGAGACAGACTGAGGTGGAGAGATAGGAGTGAGCGACACAGTTCCGGTCAGCATAAAAGGATCAAAACTCGCGGCATAATTCATAGAATCTGGGGCAGTTTCAGACTGAATGAAGGCAACGCTCTTAGTCTTAGCACTATGCTTCTGCTTCCACAATTTACAGTCAGCAATCAAATGGCCAGGATCTAGACAGAAGAAACATACGCGTTTATTCCTAGGAGGACTCGGGGTTGTTTTGAGGTTGCCATCCTGTCTACCACCATGTATTGCAACGTGACCACTACTCAAAGAAGGTTGACTCCGTATTGGACGACTGGTTGGGAATACATTTCTGTGAGTAAGAATAAATTCGTCAGCGACCACCGCCGCTTCAGAGAGTGTAACAATCTTTTGGTCATTTAAGTGAATAACCACACTCTCTGGCACACAATTCTTAAAGTCTTCGAGTAACATTAACTCTTGAAGTTGATCAAAATTGGTAACCTTACTCGCAAGACACCACTTCTCAAAAAGAGTTTTTTTCTCTCTGGCGAATTCAACAAAAGTTTGGTTGACTGTTTTCGTCAGTTTTCTGTAACGCTGTCGGTAGGCTTCAGGCACGAGTTCGTAAGCTCTGAGAACGGCTGCTTTAACCACATCATAGTCTAAAAACTGCTCGACCGATAAAGCAGAACACACATGCTGGGCTTTGCCCGATAAATTACATTGCAACAATAGGCCCCACATGTCTTTTGGCCAATGTAACTTATTTGCTATCCGCTCAAACACAACAAAGTAAGCATCCACTTCTGACTCCCTAAAGGGCGGTACGAGCTTCATATGCTTAGCCACATCAAAAGTAGAGTGGTACTCACCAACGACTGCAAAGTCTTCCGCAGCTTGGGAAGGAGCTTGCAGATTAATAGGTGAAGAGGGCAGTCGAGTGCGGTGCACTGGAACAGGTCTCTGGCGGAAGTGCTCTGCTTCCAGCTCTAGGGTGAGCACTCTAATGTCTCTCTCAGCTTGAACCTGTACTGTACGAAGATGTACCAACTGAAGTTCATGCTCTTCTTTTTTCAAGAGCAAATCTAACTCTTTAAGCTTCAATGCAAAAGCAGGATCAAACTGGGGGTTTGCGGGGTTAGCGCTGGGAGGCTGATCAGGTATCGAGGTTTCTTCTCCCTCGCTGATACCCTCCTCTGAGACATCATCAAATACCGCAGGCAGTATTCCCTCTTTGACGAGCGCTGAATACAGCTCTGCTTTAACTACTGGCTTATTGACCCCTCTTGAGACATTTACATTAAAAAAGTCCGCTATCAAATACAAATCCTTCGTCTTACATTTATTGAAGACCTCGTTAGTCGGATTCAAAGAGAAAGCGGTCAAACTCCATACTCACCTACCGATATCCCTTCCGACACCAAAAGGACGAAAACATTCAAGAAACTTGAGTTAGCAAGAAAAAGACTCTTAGCCTTGAATGAGCGCTCACTAAATAACTTCGGACGAGTCTCCGATAAATAACTTAGAACGAGCCCCCACTAATATGTTACGACCCCAAAGGTCTAGGGGTATAAGGGGGTAACATTATTATAAAAAAAAATTATGAGGTTACTCTGTCATCTGTCCCAGCACAAACAACAACATGGGTTTCTGTTCATCCATTTATTGTAGAACAGACATAATGTAACAAAAGAGCATTGAACAAAAGATAAAGAAGCACATAGACTTTGGGAGAGGGTTAAGCCAAATAAACAAATAAATAAACCAAACTTACTGCGCCGCGACGGGAATATAAATTACCTAATACCGGAAAGAAAATATAAATAAACAACATACGACTTCCCTGTCTTCCTTGCTGACTAGAAACAGGAGAAAACAAAAAGTGGCTACAATTATTAGCAAACAAAAGTAAAAAAAAAAG
Organism: Triplophysa rosa; assembly: GCF_024868665.1. Lineage (NCBI taxonomy): Eukaryota > Metazoa > Chordata > Actinopteri > Cypriniformes > Nemacheilidae > Triplophysa > Triplophysa rosa. The sequence goes on from NW_026634235.1 coordinate 17,921, forward strand.
CACCGAACTCTCTATTGCTTCAATAATGGAATTAACCAAATTCCTAAACAAAGGAGAAATAGATAAATGAAAGATAACAAATCGCTTGCAATCAGTCTACTTACACCTGCTAGTAGCACAATAGCAATAGCACAACTTGTAGACAGCCACCACAAATAGAGGACTTAATATCCACACATTTGTTCACACAAGAGCATAGTTCCAACACCGAGAATCCTCTCTTTGCCTGGGACAGCGGACAGCGTAACACTCAGGAGAAGAAGTCTCTCCGATGAACAGATTCCTCGTCCTTAAAAGCAGTATCCTCCACGTGAGCAGTAATGAGGAGCACCTGTCGCCAATCAGAGGTCTGAGTGAGAGGGACAAAAGAACAACAATTCCCAGCATACAGCACTCACAACCTTACACCAACATTGATATTTATTACTCTTATTTTAAAAGAGAAAATACACGTACGGGAACGTAACAGGAGGGTGTAAATGCAACCCATTAAAACTACTGATCTAACTACAGTAGTTAGCATTTTTAATAAATAAGAATGGGTACATTTTACCCTCACTACCTATTTGTTTAGAGTAACAATGGGAACTTTAAAAAATGATTAAAATATACCCCAATATGATTTATAAAAACAACCCATGAAAAAAAAGATATAGTACAATTTATAAAAATGAGTACATTCTACCTATTTGTTACGATTCATAGTTGACAACATTAAAAAATTGAGTACCATTTACCCTAAAATATTAGCCCTGGCTGCAGGGGCGGACTTACCATTAGGCAAAGGTAGGCAATCGCCTGGGGCCCTGAGCTACCAGGGGCCCCCAAAAGGAAGGGGTGGACTTAACCAATAAGCCATGTCAGCAGCCACGTAGAGCCCCAAGTAATCATCAAAATAGTCGGGATATCCCTGTTAACGTTTTACGTTATTACATCTGTACGAAGGCACTCCCCCCATTATCGATTAGAGTGGACCATTCCATTAGCACCGTATATGCGCGAGACGAGTTCGACACCAGCTAGAGAAAGTTAACGCAATGGCAAAATAAAACAACAAAGAACGCAGCTACACCAGCGGAGAGGAAAAACGACGATTTACAAAAGATTGTTGCCAAAGTCTCTGCTTTTTCCCCACACAAACTCCACCGCTGCTCCTACAGCAGCAGCGCCTCTCTCTCCAGCTAGACACAGCACTCTCCCAGCCACGAGCAATGGTAATGTGCCGGTGAGTATTTCTCCATGAACAACGACAACACAGTTGTAATGACTGACGACCAAAACATCTGTCAAACAAAGAGCACTGTGCGCTTGGTAGGAGAGGTCCAGTTCAAATGTAGAAAGGTTGTTTGACTACGCTGCGCTAACCGATGGGCACATAAAGACATAATATAATAACGTCAATGCAGTGCTAACGATTCGTACTGTACGCACTAGTACAGAAATTTGGTCACATTTAAATGCATGAAAGGACGGAGAGAGGGCACACTTTGTATATAGTAATCCCAGATCAGGGTTTTTCCTGCATAAAGAAATTGGAGGCGGCCACCTCAATCAAATTTCGTACCACCTTAGACTCTCGTCAAAAATATGTTGAGTGTCTTCACAAAAAACACTGCCTGCATTATTAAAGAGATTGTCATTTGTAACTGCAGTTACGAAACAATGGAAGCGCTGTTTCGTTACCAGCAGTGAGACGCTGAAGAGTTCAGTAAAAGAGCTATATTAGGAGCTTTATTAGCTGTGTTTCACGGCTGTTCAGGAGTTTTACGTTCAATTTACATTTTCTTGAATTTCTTGAAAAGATTTCCTAAATTATCTTGCTGTACATCATTATAATGTTTTTAGCTGTGACGTTGGCTCGTTGAATCAGCATTACTATATTTTCAAGGGAAAAGTAATTAAATTAAAGTAACTAATTACTTGGTAACTAGTTACGCCCAACACTGATTGAGACGCATTGATTTGTCTAAAGTTTATATAACTTGATGCTCTGTCCTTTTAAATTGCCCAGGATGCAAACATTTTTATTACCGTATTGAAGTTAATACAAATTGTATTTGACTGTTCCTATTTATAACAGTGAATAAATGCCATTAAAAGTTAAAAAGGTATCACTGTTTATTGCTTGTTTCAAAGCTTACTGAACTATAATGATTTAAATATGTACATATAAATAAACAACATAATTGACCCCTCTGTTTTAATTGTAGCCCCACTTGTGCCCCCAGTGGAAGAAAATCCTAGAATCGCCCCTGTAAGGGAACAAAGCAAATGCATACACAGACACATACATGTATAAACACATACAATGTACAACTCTCATGGTATTATTGCAAGTGTTACAGATGAGCTAAACATACTTTAGTATTATCAACAGGTCAGTTTGCAATATCATGGGTTGCAGTTAGTATTCCTGGAAAAACAGTTATATGTCTTTACGATCTTGACTAATATATTAAAGCAATGTTCAAATATAGAGCCCTTGTCAGCAGGCTCCCAGTGAGAAAGCACACAGATGTGTCCATTCTTTCAGGTTTTGTGTTGATGAACCTGAAAAGTGTGTCCCGGTTGTGTCAACGCTGTGGCATGATGAACACCACGACTTGTTGACTGCATCAGAGAACAGTGGTAACAGTTGTGGTAAAAATTATGTCGGCATTAAGGGAATAGCTTTGAAATGGTTTAAATCTTATTTATCCGACCGTTTTCAATTTGTAGCAATAAACAATGAGGTGTCACGCAAATCGCAAGTCCAGTACGGTGTACCACAGGGCTCAGTCTTAGGGCCTCTGCTCTTCGCATTATACATGCTACCTCTAGGAGATATAATAAAGCGACACGGAGTTAGCTTTCACTGTTATGCTGATGATACTCAACTTTATATTTCCTCGAAGCCTCATGAAACACAGCAGTTCCATCGAATAATGGAATGCATAGTCGATATAAAAAACTGGATGAGTAACAACTTTTTATTACTGAACTCGGACAAAACGGAAGTGTTACTTATTGGACCGAAAACTGCTATAAGTAACAACCAAGAATACTGTTTAACTATTGACGGATGTTCCATAAAACCCTCGTCGTCAGCAAAGAATCTTGGCGTTCTATTCGATAGTAATCTGTCATTTGAGAGCCACGTCGCCAACACCTGTAAAATTGCGTTTTTCCATCTTAAGAATATATCTAAACTACGTCATATGCTGTCAATCTCAGATGCAGAGAAGTTAATTCATGCATTCATGACATCAAGACTAGATTACTGTAATGCACTGTTAGGTGGTTGCCCTGCAGGCTTATTACAAAAACTCCAATTGGTCCAAAACGCGGCAGCTCGAGTTCTTACACGTACAAAAAAGTATGAACATATTAGCCCGGTTCTGTCAACCTTGCACTGGTTACCTATAAAGCATCGCGTTAACTTTAAAATCTTGCTTATTACCTATAAAGCCTTACATGGTTTAGCTCCTCAGTACTTGAATGAACTCCTTTTGTATTACAGTCCTTCACGTGCATTACGCTCTCAGGCGTCCTGTCAGTTGGTAATACCTAGAATTTCAAAATCAAGTGCAGGTGGTAGATCCTTTTCCTATCTAGCGCCTAAACTTTGGAATAGTCTTCCCTGCACTGTCCGGGAGGCAGACACACTCTGTCAGTTTAAATCTAGACTAAAGACGCATCTTTTTAATCTTGCATACACTACTCTTCCATAATATAAATCTTCAGAGGGTTTAGGCTGCATTAGTTAGATCAACCGGAACCAAAAACACAACTGATGTACTTGTTGCATCAAAGAGTACAGAACAGTACTCTACTCTCAGCCAGTCTTGTCTCATTGTTCCAAGGTTACCACAGCGAGCAGGATGCAGTTCATGGCCTGACCTGATGGTAGAGTGGAGAATGGGAAGTGGGGACCTGACAAGAGCTGAGATGATAGAGCTGGATAAAGAAGGACGCGGTCTCTTGACATGTCTTCACCACAAAACTTCAAATGCTATTAGATTATTAATGATAATCTTAAACTACAATTTATTTTATTATTAAGTTTATTTATTTTATTTAGCCTTGTTGTGCAAGTTCTCTGGAGCTTGTGCAGAGGCAGCAGCTTTTGCCAGAGGGGAACTGGAATCCCCTGGTTGGGCCTGGGTTCTCCTGAGGTTTTTTTTCTCGATTAGAGTTTTGGGTTCCTCGCCACCGTTTGCATACTGTTTTTGCACTATCTGCCTGACCGGGGGGGCTGCTTTAGAATCTTAAAGTTTTACTTAATTAATATTGCATATAGGAATTTATTATCTGTTATATTTGACCTGTGCTTCTCTCTCCTTTATCCTAAATGTGTGCTCTCACTGAGCGTGTGTGTGTGTGCGTACTTGTCTGTGTACGTACGTGTGTGTGTGTGTGTTGTGTGTGTGTGCGTGCGCATCCGTGTGTGTGTGTGTGTTTCTATGTCTATGTGTGTTAGTACGTGTGCATATTGTGTGTGTGGAGTGTTTTGTATGTGGGTATGTCTGTCTTCTGTGTTTTCAACCTTTTCTTGTTTTTGCAGGTACAACTTTAATTATTTTGCTTATAGTCAATATGTCTCATGTACAGCTGCTTTGTAACAATGAAAATTGTAAAAGCGCTATATAAATAAAGTTGAGTTGTAACTAGTGATGGGTCGTTCTTGAACGATTCGTTCATTTTGAACGAATCTTTAATGTGACTCGGGAAGAACGAGTCGTCTCGGGGAGTGATTCGTTCAGTCGCGCATGCGCAACATTCTATGGGTCCTGTACTGGAATTAGTAAATTAACTAATTTCCTGTCCAAAGCTGTCACGTCACGTGACAAAAGAACAAACGACTCAAACCCGAAGACTCAGGAGGTGAACTAATCAATTCTCTTTCCAGCTCTGATTGCATTGGTTAAGCGTACGGGGCTGTCACGTGATGAACGAACGACTCAAACCCGAAGACTCGAGAGGTGAACTAATCAATTCTCTTTCCGGCTCTGACTGCATTGGTTAAGCGTACAGGGCTGTCACGTGATGAACGAACGACTCAAACCCGAAGACTCGGAAGGTGAACTAATCAATTCTCTTTCCGGCTCTGACTGCATTGGTTTAGCTTATGAAGCTGTCACATCGTGAACGAACGAGTCAAACCCGAGGACTTGTCAGATAAGAGGTGTGGTGAGCTAATCATAGACTAAAGACCCAGGTAAACAATTAATTAATCTTCTTAACATCTAAACGTTATAGTTTTGTATTGTTTGTAATGTGATCAACATTTGCACAAGTAGTAGATGTGTTAGGAAAGTAACATGTAACATTTTAATTATATTTGGCTAAAATGAACGAACTGAATGATATGACTAGAAAAAAGATTTGTTCATTTTGCTGAACGAGACCCAAAGTTCCGAGTCAGTAAAATGATCCGAACTTCCCATCACTAGTTGTAACTGAGACTTTTCCTTTATGTCAGTCACTCGATGTTGTGTCAATGATGACACTAGGGGTCCCTACATTTCTGTTACGTCACAGCCTAATCACGTCAAGTGGAATAGGCACAGACAAGGCCAAGCGCTTCACTAGTAAACACTCCGAGACATCATAGCCTTTTAGTGTATGGACTAAGGTGTCTCCCTTGTCCACTTAGGGTGAGTAGGTTCCTCAGTTATCTGCAGTGGCCTTTTTCTCGAAATGTTAGCGAGACACCCATCAGGCAGCATAAGAAAGAACAATGGGTGGTATCTTAACCCTCTAGGAGGGATAGTGCTATGGAGAAACATCCTACCAAATGGAGGTGATTACATGCAAGGTGTCACCTATTGGGAAAACACATACAAAAAATTAGACTTTACATTAAGGTTTCCTTTGTTAAGAATTTTTAAATGTGTTTATTAATGAGCAATAACTAATTTACAAATGCACTGTAAATCATTGACAGGCTGTTATAAGGCCATGAATAATTGGGGTGAATCTATTGAATTCAAATAGTGAGCCATATTAGCTAATGTGTAAATGCTTACTTATCTGACTCAAATCTGTATTTATGATTAACAGTGGTAATTGTAAAAAAGACTGTTTTAATGATAGAAAAGGGTGTTGTATTGTTTTTTTCTCACATCATCTTTCCAACCATGATGCTTACTAAGTGCTACTCTGTATGTCTTACATGGCTGCTGTTCTCTGTAAAAAGCCTTCATGATGCTTATCCACAACAATTCATGAAATTACGGATTTATTTTGTTTGTCAACAACATTTTTTTAATTATTAAAATTTTATATTCTCGATAAAACTAAAGGGAAACATAGTGACAAACTTTACATTAAGGTGAACTTTCACGTGTTACTTACAGTTTGTAAGTCATGAATAAATACTTCACGTGTTTTAACTTTACATTAAGGTGCACTTTCACAAGTTACTAATGTTTGTAATAAATGGTTCACACGTGTCCATTTTACATTAAGGTGCACTTTAAACTGATGACTCAAAATCATTACTTTATATTCACATTACTTTAAATATTAGGAAACCAATTGCTATGGGATCAGAACTGTCACATATTTCCAAATAAATATATTACAATCCACAAATAAATGTAGAATTTTACAAAAAAATTAATTCACAAAAAGCGAACCATAAATATATGTTAGATGTTGTCAGCGTTGTCTCCCCGCCCCTTTAACTGCACAGACATACGTTTATTGATTTATTCATTCATTCATTTATTTTTCCTCTTTGTGAAAACCTTTAGAGAAATGTTATATATTCAGCCATTCAGTTCAGATATTTATACATATATTTTTTATTGTATTTGGAATTATAAAAGTGTTAACTGATGATGAAGATAATAAATGGATGAATAAAATGCCCTGATTTTTAGCACAATATGTTTCTGCAGTCCAGGAGACTGCAATTTCATGACCAGTTCTAGGACCTTGTTTTTTTTTGTGACAGTGCCGCGGGCCACAGTTTCTGCAGTTATAAGGCCATGGTGACAACGCCACCTATTGGATAACTGAAAAAGTGCAACTGTGGCAGAATTCCTACCAAGTATTAAAAGTATAATTTTAATTAGCTCATTATCAGGTATAATAAACATGAATTCATATTCAATGGCCATTTCAGTTACTAGATCTCCACCAGTTATTTCTAAGGGTGTAGAGAAGCAAGACACATAAATGACTCTGGGAAAATTCAATATATAGAAGAATGAGGCTAAAGGCACACCTTAAAGGGATACATTACCCAAAAAGCCATCATTTATTCACCCTCAAATCTGCATAAATTACTTGGTTCTGATGAACACAGAGAAAGATATTTGGAAGAATGTTGGCAATGTTCAGTTCTAGAACATCAATGATTGCCAAAGTAAGAACAATTAAATGGTACTAGTCAAAGGTACCCCAGAACTTTTTGTTTTCCTAAATTATTCAAATGATCAAATTTTGTGTTCAACAGAACAATTGTTTTTTAATTCGACTATGGTAGTGGAGGATGTCCCAGAACTGAAAATTGCTAACATTTTTCCAAATATATATCTTTGTGTTCAACAGAACAAAGAAATTTATACAGGTTTGAAACAACCTTAGGGTGAATAAATGATGACAGCATTTTTGGGTGAACTATCCCTTTAAGATCTTAATTTAAATACGTCAGCATGATACCTCATTCTATAATATTTTTATGATTAAATGACTGACAGAGACCAGAAATCCAGACAAACTAGCTTTAAGCGCCTGGTGGTCTTCACAAGTTTTGTTAATTATACAGCGCTGACAGCACTTTACATATTCCCTGACTTCTCGCTCCATGCCTACCCAGAAGAATCTTTCTCTGGTCAAGTTAAGTGCTCTGGCCTGATCTTGGTGACCAGCATTGTCATTCACTCCCTGCGGGACCTGTCCTATCAGTCTAGTGGGGACGACATACTGTCAACATTTCTTCCTAATTAGCTGGTCCTTGCACACACGATACAAAACTCCGTCTTGCATCCTCAACCTTTCCCACTGTTTAAGAGTCCTTAGGCTCTTTAGCATCTCTTTTGTCCTCTCAGGTCTTGATGGCCTTGTGCCACGAGTAACATAAGAAAGATCTCGTGCCAAAATGGGATCTTCTGACTGTTTATCCTAAAGCTCTTATAGCGTAAATACTGGCAGCGCACTTTGACCAGCTGTGACCAAGTTGTGCACATCCTGGGACAACCAATGATACACTTCTTTTGGCCCTGCAATCTACTCCACCTGATTCATCAATATGGCTGACACTTCATCTGATGAGAGGGAGAAACAATTCGGCCCCTGCCCTGAGGATTATGATTCAACATTTTGAAAATTTGCCCTCACACGAAAAACATGTTGCACTGTGTCTTGAAGTTATTGGCCTCCTTTAACAGGGTCTCATAGTGTTCTGTCACTAACCTCTGACTTGCAACCCACCACTGCTCACACGCATCAAGCTTTGGCTTTGTCACGATTTGCGGACAGAACCCAGACGCAGACAGCAGTGAAGGGGTTAACAGAAATATTTATTAAAATGTAAAACAAAAACCCACAATGGGGGGACAAACACTAACAAAACGACTTCTCAAAAAGGCAAACAAAAACTTCCCTCTAGGGGGCAAAACAAGAACTAAAGCAAAAACAAACAAAACTCACAATAAGGGACAATGCCAGGCAAGGCAAGGCAAGGCAGGAACAAGATATTCTAGACAGGGAATAACACGAACAGGATACGAAGAACGAATCGACCAGGGACAAGGAGAAACTGGGGCTATAAATAGGGGACACTAACGAGTGATGATTACACAGGGAGGGTGACGGGCAGATGACTGGGATCATATACTAAGGGGAAGCTAATGAGGGAATGAGGGGGCGGGACTTAGAGATGAGACACCGGAGAGAACGCACATTATGTCGAGGCCGACAATAATATGTTTCTCTCCACACAGAACAAGAAGCTCTGCCATGGTTCTGCCACAAGACCAAGAAAGACATGACAAGAAGAGGCAGAACCATGACAGGCTTTGTTAGGATTTAGGTTAAGGGGTTGTTGTCCGTCCAGACAGTGAAAAAATGGCCCTTCAGCCAGAGGCTGAACTTGTCTCAGATGGACCACTTTAACGCCAGAAATTCTAAGCGGTGAGCAGGGTAGTTGCTTTGGGCACGTGTAAGGGCCTTGTTAGCGAAAGCGACAGGGCGAAGCACCAGGGCGGGCTCTAGTGAAATGGACTTGATATAGAACGGAGTCCAATCTGTCCAAAGAGGCGTCAGTTGACAGAATGAATGGGCAATTGAAATATGCAGTCCAACCAGGATTTCAAGATTTTTTTTTGTAATTTTTACGATCAAAATAACTGATTTTGTGGTGGTACTTTACAAAATTTTGAGAGAAATTTTGCTATTGTTTTTTGTCAACAGTATAGCACATTTACCATATTATTTGATATTAGATCCACAATTATAATACTTGCATAAAGCATGTTTATTTTGGTCTCTTATCAATTTCAAAATGTTTTTTTTTAATAATATGGATTCTTCTCTTACCTAAATCTATGAACTGATAGTAGCATGCACTATACCATATACTGTTTGTAGATTCAATATATAGATAGATAAAAATATCACAAGCATACAAACATAATGCAAACATTGTCCCTTTTCTATACATTTAGATATATGCTCACCTCCAAACAGAGGCATTACATTTCAAACTCTAGATCATGTTTCCAGAGGACCACTGTCCATTTTTCTGATTGTAGAACAGAAAGACCAGAGCCCTCAAGTGGTTGTTTGTAGTAGAACTCATTCGGTTGGAGAACCAGCTCATATGCTGTTGCAGCGTTCTGTCTCTGCAGAGTTGGAGCAGGGCCAGTTTGCTCAGCATATGAAGCCTATCTTGCAAACCCACCTAAAAAGTATCCACATCTACGATCCCACTTACATATGCCCGAAGTGCTTCTGGACCCAGCAAGGTGATGTACCTCTTTATTTCATCTTCAGGCACTGAGGAGATGCCAGGAATGTCTTTATAGCTGCTGGGGCTATCACTCATTAATGCAAGGCACCGTGGCTCAAAAATTCTGACCTCTTTGAGAAAGAAACTTGGAGAGTGGGATATTGAGTGCGGTGCGGAACCTTACCCATTCTTCACAAATCTGAAATAAAAGAATGTTTTTTTTTATTGTTAGACTATTGGATAGCTACCAGTCTACCATTGTAGCTTTAATAACATTCAAACCACAACATACATACAGTATCTCACAGACGTGAGTACACCCCTCACATTTTTGTAAATATGTTTTTATATCTATTCATGTGACATCACTGAAGAAATGAAACTTTGCTACAATGTAAAGTAGTGAGTGTCCAGCTTGTATAACAGTGTAAATTTGGTTTCCCCTCAAAATAACTCAACACACATGTCTAAACCGCTGGTAACAAAAGTGTGTACACCCCTAAGTGAAAATGTCCAAATTGGGCCCAATTAGCCATTTTTCCTCCCTGTGTCATGTGATTCGTTAGTGTTACAAGGTCTCAGGTGTGAATGAGGAGCAGGTGTGTTAAATTTGGTGTTATTGCTCTCACTCTCTCATACTGGTCACTGGAAGTTCAACATGGCACCTCATGGCAAAGAACTCTCTGAGGATCTGAAAAAAAGAATTGTTGGCTATAAGAAGATTGCTAAGACCCTGAAACTGAGCTGCAGCACAGTGGCCAAGACCATACAGCGGTTTAACAGGAAAGGTTCCACTCAGAACAGGCCTCACCATGGTCGACCAAAAAAGTTGAGTGCACATGCTCAGCGTCATATCCAGAGGTTGTCTTTGGGAAATAGACGTATGAGTGCTGCCCGCATTGCTGCAGAGGTTGACCCTGCAGAGGGTCAGCCTGTCAGTGCTCAGACCATACGCCGCACACTGCATCAAATTGGTCTGCATGGCTGTCGTCCCAGAAGGAAGCCTCTTCTAAAGATGATGCACAAGAAAGCCCGCAAACAGTTTGCTGAAGAAAAGCAGCCTAAGGACATGGATTACTGGAACCATGTCCTGTGGTCTGATGAGACCAAGATAAACTTATTTGGTTCAGATGGGGGCAACCAGGTGAGCAGTACAAAGACAAGTGTGTCTTGCCTACAGTCAAGCATGGTGGTGGGAGTGTCATGGTCTGGGCTGCCGGCACTGGGGAGCTACAGTTCATTGAGGGAACCATGAATGCCAACATGTACTGTGACATATTGAAGTGTATGAGCATGATCTCCTCCCTTCGGAGACTGAGCCGCAGGGCAGTATTCCAACATGATAACGACCCCAAAAGAAGCTGATGGTAAAAGTAATGGACTGGCCAAGCATGTCTCCAGACCTAAACCCTATTGAGCATCTTTGGGGCATCCTCAAACAGAAGGTGGAGGAGCGTAAGGTCTCTTACATCTCTAACGGGGGTGTTCTCACTTCTGTGAGACACTGTAAGTACTTGCCTAATATAAAAATATTATCAAGTGGTTATTTAATAATCAAGTAAAGAGACTGTATTAAAACAAGCCCAGATAAACGAATGAAAGCAAAACAAATGAGACAAAAGACACAGATACAAACGATCTTCAAGTTTATAAACCTTAAGGGCACACAGAAAAGCGGATCAATTAGGTTACTGTCACTTTAAGACATGGATGATGCGCGGATCTAATAATCACACACGTACCATAAAGTATGTGTTCTAAATAGCTGTTCTCACGTTATGTACAGTATATGTCAAAAACACATAAACAAAGGTCTACATTTCCGTGCCTCTCCATATTAAACTGGTTAAATGTAAATTAATTCATCCGTACCCTGCGGCACGTAATCAGTATTGATCATGGATGTTATATGCCTGTTCAACTCAGCCGTATAGAGCATGAGGCAGTTAATTTCACAGCACACATTTAAGATAAAGGAGAGAGAAACACAGGTCAAATATTAAACAGACTATAAATTCCTATATGCAATATTCATTATGTAAAACCAGGCAAATAGTGCAAAACAGTATGCAAACGGTGGCGAGGAACCCAAAACTCCAACCTTTGAAATTTTGTAGTGAAGACGTGTCAAGTCACCGCGTCCTTCTTTATCCAGCTCTATCATCTCAGCTCTTGTCAGGTCGCTGCTTCCCATTCTCTGCTCTACCATCAGGTCGTCTGGGCATGAACTGCATCCTGCTCGCTGTGGTAACCTTGGAACAATGCGACAAGACTGGCTGAGAGTAGAGTACTTTTCTGCACTCTTTGATGCAACAAGTACATCAGTTGTGTTTTTGGTTCCGGTTGATCTAACTAGTGCAGCCTAAACCCTCAGAGGATTTATATTATGGAAGTGTAGTGTATGCAAGATTAAAAAGATGCGTCTTTAGTCTAGATTTAAACTGACAGAGTGTGTCTGACTCCCGGACAGTGCAGGGAAGACTATTCCAAAGTTTAGGCGCTAGATAGGAAAAGGATCTACCACCTGCACTTGATTTTGAAATTCTAGGTATTACCAACTGACAGGACGCCTGAGAGCGTAATGCACATGAAGGACTGTAATACAAGAGGAGTTCACTCAAGTACTGAGGAGCTAAGGTAATAAGTGTTGTGGCGAAAAGTTGATCAGCCAATGTTGAAAGAATTCACGAAGACCAGAGAGCCAGGTTTCAAGAAGTTTAAATCTTTATTTGCTCGAGCAAGCAAAGTGAGACATACAGAGTTCATCTGTAGATGCCCAACAATTACACTTCTGACTCCATCTTTTATACACTGTTCTCAAGTCGTTATCACAGTTTAAACCAATCATATTTACCTGACATCATCTTCTCCCAATCAGGTTCTACATGACATCACTTATTTTTGTTTGCCCATCCTCTTTTGACTTTCCACAGTTATATATCAAACTGCTTACGTTAACTTTTAACTGTGGCGAAAACTTTTAAAGGATTAAAAAATATATGTGCATACATCCATCTTTAAAATGTAGATGTATGTCATTTTGTCAGTTGCTACTGTATGACAGACAAACACATCCATCTCTGAAATGCGAATGTATGTCATATTGACATTTACTACCCCTAGCTTACATGTACTTCAAAAACTACAATGTATTTTAGACCAGATCTCGTGTGAAGAGTACATATTGTGTGTGTGCGCAAAGCGTTTGCGTGCAAAGGATGTCTTATGGTGCTGTTTGATGTTCAACTTGGCCTGTAACCTTTGACCCATGAGATCATGGTCTTTTTGCTATGAGACTCATAGTCTTTTCTGTGTTAGAGAAGTGTGTGAGACCTATAACTAGTTTAAATGCATTGTCTCATATAAAAACTCAATCAATAATAGAAAAACTAAATACTGTAATAAAAATAATGGAAAAACTTAATACTGTAATATAAGCACTGTAGGGCTTTATAGGTAATAAGCAAGATTTAAAGTTAATGCGATGCTTTATAGGTAACCAGTGCAAGGTTGACAGAACCGGGCTAATATGTTCATACTTTTCATACTTCATACTTCATTCATTTGATCTATTAATACGGAATCTTTGAACTTCAACAATATCTTTTAATACAGGATGTAGACATGTTTCTACAAAGTTGCAGTGTAATGCACATTCCATACCTTAACCATTAACTGTACAATAAGCTAGGAAAAGTAACACATCTTTATTTAAACAGTCTTTATTTAAATATATATATATTTTTTATTAAGCAGCACAATCAATCAAAACACTAAACAGACAGGAAACAGAACATTAACCAATTTTAGTGGGTTAGCAGTTTTGTATTCCCACATCTTGGTAAGTTTTTGGTTTATTGCTATCCCCATTAGGCCCCTGGTGAAGAAACTTCTGGATCACTGTGTGGTGTTGTTCCAATAATGCACCACTGGATGGCGCTCGGGTTTCTTGAGTTGTGTGGAGGTATATAGGAAGAAGAAGTAGAGATATGATCCCGAATGTGTTAGTGCTGTGAATAAATGTTACTGAAAGGAATCTACGGTCTCCAGCTTCTTGTCTGCATTAAGACATAACAAATTGGCGACGAGGACGTTTTTTGTACAATATTTTCTGAGGATGGCTTCAGTAAGTGCTCCATTTCCCAATCCTTTTTTGCCTTGTCTGCTATACCGCTAGTCACATGGCTGAAAATGTTCCAGAACTACATGCTAGTCATCAATGCTACTGGGGATTTATGGTCAGAAGCCAGAAAACGTGCTTTGCTTCTTCACTGCCTCGGAACTGAAGGTCAGAGATTGTTTTATACACTGCCCAATACCGGTGACGATCTAGCTGATGCTATTATGGCTTTGGAACAACACTTCGTTCCGAAAAGAAATGTGGTCGTGGAAAGACATGCTTTCAGGAAAGAGGATAGATGAAACGGTAGTACAATACATTGTTGCATTAAGAGATTTAGCGACTACTTGTGAATTTGCTGACAATCTTGATGATATGTTGCGTGATCAACTTGTTGAAAATATTGCTAACCCTCGCATTCGTGAAAGATTATTAGTGGAATCTAAATTGACACTGGAGACTGCAATTACAATTGCCACACAGCTAGAGACCGCTGATGCTCAGGCGAAATCGCTGGCTACGAGTAACTTCGCTCCAGTTCAAGCTGTACATGCCACTCCTGCTTCTGGACGACAGCGTCCTAAGGCCAAATTCAAAGCACGTACCTCATCAAAACCACCTGCTTCTGCTCCGTCAGCTCGAACGCTGTGGCTCTGCTGGACATCTTGCAAACGCACAGAACTGCCCTGCTGCATCTGCTAAATGTAAGAATTGCAATAAGATTGGACATTTTGCACGAGTCTGCCGTTCTGCTCCTACTCATTCAGTGCATTCAGTTGAATTGCCAGAGGTCTGTATTCTCCATCTGCCTGGAACGACTGACCGTCTGATGTGTGAAGTGACCGTACATGCCTCACCTGCTGCTACCCCTGTGTCTCTTCAACTTACTGTGGACTCTGGTTCGTCTGTGTCCATCCTGCCGAAACAACTGTATGAACAGCATTTTCGCACTGTGCCGTTGCAAGCCCCTGCTGCCCGTTTAGTTACTTACTTACAAGAGCCGATTTCAGTACTAGGATGTTTATCTGCTACAGTCACTAAATATGGCATTACCTGTCCTGCACACTTCTTCATTGTTGACACTGGCACTGCTTTGCTAGGCATGGATCTGATTAAGGGACTTCAGCTGCAAATTACTGGACACACTGTGCTGCCGTCGGCACAATCCGCTCCAGTCTGTGCTCTCTCCACTTCTCCATCACAGCGTGCTGCATTAGGCTGTGTGAACAACTTCACGCACAAGGTGAACATTTCTGACTCTGTAACCCCTGTCAGATGCAAATTGCATCGCTTACCTTTCTCCGTGAGAGATGCTGTTTCAGCAGAACTGGAACGTCTCTTACAGGCTGGTGTGATCGAACGGATTGATTCTTCTCCATGGGTTTCTCCGATTGTTGTGGTCCAAAAGAAAACGGGGGGGATCCGCATGTGTGTGGACTTGCGAGGGCCCAACAAGGCAGTTATAGTAGACAGTTACCCATTGCCACACATGGAGGAGATGATGACATTACTGCAAGGTGCGAATGTGTTTTCAACTATAGACTTGGAAAGTGCATACCATCAGGTACCTCTTCATGAAGATTGCCGGGACCTCACTGCTTTTCTTACACACGAGGGCCTCTTCAGATTCTGCAGGGTACCTTATGGCTTGGCGTCTGCTCCAGCTGCATTCCAAAAGATGATGGTCATCATTCTAAAAGGAATCCAGAACGTTGCAAATTATCTGGACGACATCATCGTGTGGGGACGCTCGCCGCAAGAACATGATCAAGCGCTAGAGAAGGTGATGCAATGTCTCAAAGATGCTGGGTTGGTGTTGAATGAGTCAAAATGTCAATTCAGAAAACAGAGCTTGAAGTTTCTAGGCCACATGGTGACGTCGCAGGGTATTCAGTTGGATCAGGAACTTCTATCTGCACCAACGGATGCTGTTCAGTTGCGTTCTTTGCTGGGTCTTCTCTCCTGGTACAACAAATTCATTCCTAATTTCGCTTCCGTGGTGATGCCTCTGCGTGAGTGCTTGAGAGATGAGAGTGGATTTCGCTGGTCTGATGATGCTCAACAAAGCTTGGATGATGTGAAGAAGCTGCTGATTCACAGTCCTGCGCTTATACTGTTTGACCCGGAGATGCCGGTGGTCATTTCTACTGACGCGTCTGCATATGGACTAGGTGCTGTCTTCGCTCAAATTGGCACTGATGGTATTGTGCATAAATCTGATCATTTTGTGTCATTTTGTGCATATGTGCACTTTTGGGCTCTGTTGTACATCCCACTTATAAGAAGTATTCATAGGAATGATATTACCATAGATGTATTAAACAAGTGAATATATGAAGATGATTTAATGATTTAATGACATAATCAGTATACTTAAGCATTAATTGGGTGTTGTTTGAACATATAAGTATATTTTTAATCATTTTAACCAAGTATAGACCAGATTTCAGCAATATAAAATTCAGTGATGTCTTTGGATCTGTTTAAGGCCTGACCTAGATAAAGTTCAGAAGGTTGAACATGTTGTTCACTTTGTGGCCTGAAAACTGGTACCAACTGGAAAACTTATTTTTAAAAAACCAAGTAAAGGTCGACATTCCACTATTAGATACAAACCTTGTTGCCTAGAAAATAATAGTGGCAGACAAGAATGATTGGATAATAAAAAATAAAAGGTAAAGGGAATTTCTTGATTGGTTTAGGAAAGCACCTCCTTTCCTAAGTTTCACTATAACTACAGGCTGGAAAACACTTGGTTTTCAGATGACTTGGGACATCTCACTTTGTTTGGCCTGATCAAATAAAGTTAACTCCTTGACACCTGAACCTTCTTTGTCTGAGAGATTTTTTGAACTTCAAGATCGACTTCTACCACATCATATTTTGGCGCCCAAAGTGGGGCTGGAAAGAGGCTGAAGACATCTGACTACACCTGAGGGCACGCCACCCGGCTGACTACACAGATCAAGCGCGCATTCTAGGTGAGCATACTTTTGCTTATAGTTTAAATTTAACATCTGTGTGGTCTGCTGGAGGTGAGTTCTGGGTGTGGTTGATGTCTATAAAAAGCTTCTCCAGTCAAAAAGAACAATTTAATGTGAAATTGCAGGAGGGTATCAGGTTTCAACGAAATAGGTATGAATGGATAAATGGATGAATATGCAGTAAAGATACTGCCTGTAGATTTAGTTTGTCCCAAGAGGGGACTGAG